>NC_090743.1:10768066-10784302 GCF_036898095.1 Palaemon carinicauda
CTCCAAAATGGTAACTTCCCAAAGTGAATTTTTATCAAAAGTTCTGTAGAGGTAATTTTCGTATAGAAATTATCTTTATGGTAAATTTACAAATGAACTATCTCTAACGGGTAAGGCTTTTTAGAGCATTTATGCAAAGAGTAATTGCTGCATAACAATCTTTACAAATGATTTTGTTTTCCATGGTGATTCCCCGAAAGGGCAATTCTAGTGTAAGTTACTTTGCGAAGAGGTAATTTTCCAAAGGTCATCTCTCTGCACTGAAAAGATCCGAAGAAGACCGTGGCGAAAAACCATCTTGTCTTAATGGAATCGAAGCGTTTTACGTCACGCTTTGGTAAATGTTCCCGACAGGTTATCTTCATATATATTTTGCTGCCCGCCCATTGAGTCACCCCGAAGGACGGGGGTCTTCCTCTGGTGATCGGGGAGGGAAGTTAAGAGTTAGGGTCATTGATTTCCTTGACGTCCTTATGAGTTTCCTCCCCCTTTTTAGTAATTTATTCGCGCATAATGTTTGCTGGTTTCGCAATCTATGTTCGTATTTGGGGGTAAGAGTATTTTTCCCTTTGGGTAATTTTTCATATTCATATAATTTTACGCATGCAAGCGTGTGTACGAGTATGTACCAGATCATTCCATAGGGCATTCCATCTCTATGAATTAACTGTAAAAGCAAGTCATGTAGATAAAACTTCTTGCGCAAGTAACTGGCACACACACATACTAAGAGAATGCTTGATAGCTGCCTTCATTTACTCGTTTGAGCATCATGGTCACCACTGCTTGAAGTACGAGTCCATTTCCAACCTTTATATGCCCTTCATACCTTCTTCGAGAGCCTCATGCGTATGCTATAGCATTGTTAACTATCCATTTGAAACTCGGAGTATTGTAGTTAGATCTTCGAGTGATATGCCTTTGTCGAATCCTGAATGCCAATGAGTTTTAACAAGTAAGAGAATGGGCAAAAGGGTAATAAATTTGAGGAAGGACTCAGGAAATACAGGTATAAAGGCTGCATGCATGATTGATGAAATTTTGAAAGCTTGAAAGGCAGATGGAGCCACTCGTTGGTCCACTTAAGTGAATGTTTTTATGTTAATAAATATTTTACATACATTCTTCTGGCTTCCCAGGGCCACCTAATCATATAGAAGCGTGTATCGTCTTTTCTAAGCCAGCCTACTTGAATATACCCATTTGTTCCTAAATAGGCACTTGGCTACTTAAATATGCGTGTTTCTGTTTGTGTGAAGTTCGTGTGGATTATTAGTTGAATCTAATTTGTAAATTGGTTTCTCCACTTAAAGAAATATACACTAGCTGGTCTTGATGTATTAGAAAAGTTTAGCTTATTCTTATTATGAATATACCAGCTGGTATAAATTGTTTTTTTTTTCGTTTGGTCTGTCATAAACAGTGGCATTGTGATGATCTTACCATAATGATTTAGGTTGACAAGTAAGGTACTTTAGATTTTTATATTAGTTCCAGCCAAAAATTATAAAAAAAAATCAATTCCCTTGAAAGTTTTGTTCTCAACTCTTCGGTGTTACTTGTTTTTAAATTGTAGAGCGATGTTACTTTTGAGCCATTTTTCTGTTTGTCTCTAGAAACTTACTCTCTCGTTTCCCAATGCTTGATTTTTCTAGCTTAGTGATCTTATTTGATGTTGAAAAGAATGGAAGAACTTTGATCGTGCATGTTGTGCTTTTTTAACTTTGTTTAGCGAAACAAATATTTCGTCAAGTACTCAACATATCTATCAATCAAACTTTGATTTTACACATACACACATGTACAGTATATGTACACACATATATTTGTGTTTGTATGTATATATGTAGGTAAATGTATATGTATATATGTGTGTCTGTGTTTTGTTATCTCGTGTTCTTTGTAAGGAGCATACGGTGGACATTCTCTCTCTCTCTCTCTCTCTCTCTCTCTCTCTCTCTCTCTCTCTCTCTCTCTCTCTCTCTCTCTCTCTCTCTCTCTTGACCAGACCAGTCTATTGAAGTTTTTATTTGATCCTTGAAGATAGAGTTGACATTCCCTTTAACAGGTTTTTGTTTATGAAAAGTTATTTGTAGCTTGCAGATGTTAATACCTGTTATTAAAATCAATTCTAGTAATGGAAGAAAATCCAGCAAAAATACCTATGTTTTGAGACAAGCTCCAGTACATGTTCTGTGACCGAGGTCATATACTAAGGGCAAAGTTGAGATAGAAAGTATCTGTGTTTTATACCTCACATTCTTATACTTAGTCCACTTGGGTGTTATAGTTTTGAAAATATATATTGAACCACTGTAAAAATTAATTAACGATTAGTCTCCTTGAATGAATGCAATAAAAATTGCCACCTTTCTAAGATAAACTGTTGCAACTCTATTCACAGAAATGTTTGTCTTAATTTCTTTTGGGTCCATAATCTTAATTTATTTTGATTCTTTAAAATCTTAATTTCTCTTGATTTTGTAAAATGTTAATTTCTGTTGGTTTTATAAAATCTCAATTTCTTTTGGTTCTAAAATGTTAATTTTTTTGCTGCTTTAAAATCTTAATTTCTGTTGGTTCTAAAATGTTAATTTTTTTGCTTCTTTAAAATCTTAATTTCTGTTGGTTTTATAAAATATTAATTTCTTTTGGCTCTTTGAACAAAAACCTATTGATACTGTTTTCCAAACGAGATCGGGTAAGAGAAAAAAAAGGCAAATACAACGCTCAATGTAGAGATCATTACATGAATCTACTGTAAGCTATGGAAGCGAAAACTTAAAAGTTTGTCAACTGAGCTCGCAGCAGAGTTGGTATTGCATGAATCTTCCTTCTAGTGTAGTACAGATATCCATCTCGTTGAAGCATTACGAATATCTAGAGTACTAGACTAATGAGTTGCTAATATAATTCCACGATTAAATTTTGAAAGCCGAACATTATTGATATCAGTGAGATAACAGTGCATTGCATACCAATTGACATTACTTTATATATATATATATATATATATATATATATATATATATATATATATATATATATGTGTGTGTGTGTGTGTGTGTCTGTGTGTTCAATACCGTAGGTGATGCTAATTCCAACCCCTATTAACAAACATCTCTAATGCCAAAGAAAGAGGCTGACTAGATTTAGAGGGGACGATATCATTTGATAACTAACATTCACAACTAGACATTACGTTTGCTGATGTTTAATGGTTCGTCCACAAAAAGTCTGGGAAGAGTACAACAGACCTTCTAAGTAGGGATGTGTCCGTCGAAAAAAATGAAGAGAGAGAGAGAGAGAGAGAGAGAGAGAGAGAGAGAGAGAGAGAGAGAGAGAGAGAGAGAGAGAGAGAGAGTTTTAAAAAGGATGCATTATTCTCTTATCTTCTTTGTAATCCAAAATTTAGGGTCCTTGGTGAGAATGGGAAAACCACTAAAAAAGTAACGCTGGCATACTTTGAGTTGAAACATGAAAACAATGATAACATAATAGTTACTTTTTCAAAGTAAAATCAATAGTTTTGTTATGGGACAGTTTATGAAATTGTCGGTATTATATAATCTGAGTAAATTGAACGAGCTTTAGAGAAAAGTATTCTTGTTTTTGAAAATTTGTTTCTGATACTTTAGACGCCATCGGTTTAGACAGAAAAGTGAAAAAGTTTTAAAAATAGTACTTATTAATAGACTGTGCTTATCTTTAAATTTCTGTCGTCTAATTTGGGATGAATGTATGTAGTTTTACAAGAATTCTAGTTATTTATATCGCTTTATATGAAGCCTTTTGTAAGAATTTGTTTAATCCCGTTATATAAGAAAAAAGTCCTTCTAAAAGGAGAAAACCCCATACAAAAAAAGGAAAAAAAAAAAAGGAAAATAATCACGTTAATAGAAGAACAAGATAAGAGAAACTCGAAAATACACAAACAAGAAAATAAGCAGTTATTCATAAATGCGCATCCAAAATTAAGATCTACAAAGGAAAAAAATTTCGAAAAAGAAACTGAGAAAAAAATACTGCCTTGCTCATGCAAACGCAACATGATCATTTCCTCCCCCCCCCCCCCCTTCAGTAATAAGATGTTTGCATATCCCATTCATGTGCCACGGCGTAATGCAAAAGCCTACGATTGCTCTCCGGAGTATCCCGGTGCCTTGAGTTTGATAGAGACAACACTATAATTTGGAATGTTTTGCTTGCGGTGCACGGTGCTTGTTGTTGTAAGGCGATGAGGTGTTAATGGAGGTGTTTGTGATGGCGAGGAAGTTTTAAATTGCCCAGAGTATTAGTGAGAAGGTAATTCCCCTGATGGTTGTGGTGTTCAGTATAATTCTTCTGGGATGACATTTGCTTGAGAGTACACTCGGGCACACTGTTCTATCTCATTTCTCTTCCTCTTGTTTTGTTAAAGTTCATATAGTTTTTATAGGAGTTATTTATTTTAATGTTACTCTTCTCAAAATATTTTATTTTTTCTATTTTCCTTTCCTCACTGGGCTATTTTCTCTGTTGGAGCCCCTGGGCTTATAGCATCCTGCTTTTCCAAATAGGGTTGTTGCTTAGCAAGTAATGATAATAATAATAATAATAATGATAATAATGATAATAATAATAATAATAATAGTAATCGCCTTTCTGCTCTGAGTATTTAATTTTGTATTTAGTGTTAATTACTGCATTTTAATAGTAATTCTAGTTTTATAATTCACTGTTTCATTGTTTCTATAAATGAGTATATCTACATTTAATGCCAACCCACTTAGAGGATTTTCACGGTATTATTTTAACGGCATTGCAACGACTTGAGTGCCATACCATCACTCACACATGTTATTAGTGCAACGACTTGAGTGCTGTACCATCACACACACATGCTATTAGGGTTTGCCCGGTTTATTTCTTGTTTTTACTCGAAGCACAATCTGCGAGAGATGAAATGTCAAATCCTTCAGGGGGTTAATCATAGAAACCGCAGCTGTTAATAACGTGTTTTCCTAAGCCATGTCATTAAAAGAATTACCAGCCAAAGTTCAGGGAAGATAAACAGCCTCTCGCTGCGATACTCCGGAGATGACGAAGCTGCTTGCTTGTCAGAGGTCGACTGCCTTTGAAATAAGAAAAGAAAAGAAAAAGGACTTCATTCATGATTTTAGAAATATAAACCTTTAGACTCCATTAGAGAATATTGCATTATGGCTTTCATATTGAAGATCCTCAAAATTACCTTTTTGAATCTGTTATTGTAATATTTGAACAGTATTGGAAGTTTTTAAAATTTACCTTTTTTTTTTTTTAGTTATTTTATCTTTAGTACTAGTAAAGTATAATTTTATTTTTTTAAATCATTACTACAAGTTTTTAGATTTAATTGGCTTTCTTGGAATTACAGTTTAAATTATATTTAGGTCCCAGGAAAAAAAAATTACCCATTTATTTTAGATACTTATTTATTACGTTGAAAAGATATCTTATTGTTAAAGCTCTATTCTGAAAGCCTAGAAAAATAAGGTGTCTGAAAAGTAAGTTAATACAATTTTCGGATGATGGATTTAAAAGAAAAAATGTACATCATCGCTTTTCATTGGTTGCTTTAAAAAAATTGCAATGTATTTTAATCAAAATGTAACAATTCCCTCTTAGTTTTTTGGTATGCTTACGGCATCTAGTTTCTTTCCAGGTTCCAGAATTTTAAGATTTGTCATAAGAAACAGCAGAGACGAGATTTTTATTTTTACAAGTACTGGTATAAATTAGTGGAAAATTGTCGATGAGGATGAAATAATAGGAAGGTTACGTTTTTTTTTCTTTTTAACTGAAATTAACGAGCAATCAATGTCTATTTTATTTTAGGAATATGTTTATTTATTTACATCTAATGGTCAGTTTATATAAAGAATAATTATGCTTAATGGAATCATACGTTCATGAAAGCAGATACGTTTGTCCAAGTCTAGAACATTAAGTTTACTGCACATGTATATTTTGATGGTCTATAGTGTCTGGATAACATAGGCTTTTCGCTCCCCACAGAAAGCAGGGAAATATTTGTCAAATATTTCCTATTGTAAATAAGTCTGGGAAAAGTTGGAAATGGGAGTTTCTATATTTAAAAAAAAAAACATGAAATATATATAGAATAGTTTTTTACTTGAAGGAAAAAGTGAAATATCAAATGTGGGTTATATATAAACAAAACCACGAAATATCTATGTACTGGTTTTACCAGCGAAGAAATTACAAAAATGCGTCTTCGCTAATTACTGGAGCAAAGATATCTCTAAAGTGTTTATTTTCTAGTTATGTTTGCAAAGAAATCAGCAGTCTTATGTAACTAATATACTCTCCATCGAGGCAAAAAAAAAAAAAATATGTATAGTCGTCGTATAATTTTGAGAACATTATCTTAATATTAATTTGATAGTTACTTTAGTGAGAATATAAGCTGAATGCATAGTTGCTGATTTTTACAAGAAAATAAGCTAAATGTATAATCACTGGTTGCTTTCTCTTAAATTATACTAAATGTATAGTCACTGGTTACCTTTCTCTTAAATTATACTAAATGTCTAGTCGCTGGTTACTTTTATGAGGAAATGTTATAAATGTGTATACTCGGCTGGCTACTTTAGTCAAAAAATATGCTAAATGTATGGCCATGGGTTACTTTTGTAGAAGATAAAATAAAAGTATAGTCTATGATTATTTTGTATGATAACCTAAATGTTTAGTCGCTGGTTACTTTTGCCTGAAAATAAGCAAAATGTATAATTGTTGGTTGCCTTGTCACAAAATAAGCTAAATGTATTGTCGTATGGTTAATTAGTCAGAAAATGAGTTAAATTTAATTTCACTGGTTAGTATTGTCAGAAAATAAGCAAGATTTATAGTTGCTGATTACTTTTGTCAGAAAATAAGCTAATTGCTGGTTATTTTTTTTAGAAAATATCTAAATGCTTAGAAGCTGTTTAGAATTCTACCATCATGTGGGTAAAATGTTAAGTTGCTGGTTACTTCTGGAAGACAATCAACTAAATCTTAAGTCTTTGGTTACTTTTATAAAGAATTGGGAACAACATAAATTTTATGTATACGTTTGTAAAAAAGAAAGAAAAATTGGCTAAATATTGATTTCCTGGTTACTGCTGCCAAAAAAGGATATGCTAGTCAAAATGTTCTGTTATTTTATGGACCTTGATATGACACCAGGCGATCAGGCAAACAGGCAAAGCGTGAATCGTTCGAAGCATAAAATTTTAGCTCACCAAGAACTTCCTCATGACCCGATCTCTGAGGTAACAAATT
The DNA here is from genome assembly GCF_036898095.1 of Palaemon carinicauda. Lineage (NCBI taxonomy): Eukaryota > Metazoa > Arthropoda > Malacostraca > Decapoda > Palaemonidae > Palaemon > Palaemon carinicauda. Next base: position 10,775,378 of record NC_090743.1, read on the forward strand.
AGAGAGAATTCCCTTGACCTATGTAAATGCAGTCATTGGGGTTCAAGCCCTCCTCTCGGCCGGAGTAACGAAGGCTGCAGAAGCATCGTTTTTATTGCAAGCCGAACGTAGCCCCAGCGTGAAGCTTCTTCACTATTACCTGCTAATGCTGACACCCTGAACCCCATCTGCATTTGAAAGGAAGAAGAAGAAGGAGGTTTACGCGAGGAGGCTCAGTGACGTTCTAGCTGATGGTCCCTGGCTCCCGTCATGAGGATAAAAGTTGAGTTGTTAATACAAATGGGGAAGGGATTCATTTTGATTGGGCGACTCGAATTATTGCTAGATGCTTACGAGGCAGTGGGGATTCTTTGGAACCATCATCGTTAAAGGGAATTATGTTTTGTCAGATACGTGAAAGCGCAGGTCTTCTTGTTAGCATGCCGACGTTTAGTGCATTTCTTGGATATATATATATATATATATATATATATATATATATATATATATATATATATATATATATATATATATATATATATATATATATATATATTTGTATATATATGTATATATATATGTATATATATATTTATTTATTTATATATATAATATATATACATACATATATATATACAGTATATATATATATATATATATATATATATATATTATATATATATATATTATATATATATATATATTATATATACCTGTATATAATCATCATCAGCTGTTAGTAGTCCACTGCAGATTAAAGGCCTCAGACATGTCCTTCCGCTTGCGTCTGTTTATGGTATTTCTATGCTAGTCCACACCCGCAAAATTTCTTAGTACATCGATCCTCGTCTTCTCTTCCTTCACCAGCTTCTTTTGCAATCTCTATGGAACCATTCTGTTATTCTTAATGTCCATCTATTATCTGTCATATCTCATTATATGTCGTGCTCATTTCCATTTCTTTTCTCTTCCATATTGTTAGAATATTCTCTACTGTAGTTTGCTCTCGTATCCATGTTGCTGTTTTCCTGTCTCTTAATATTATTTCCATCGTTACCCTTTCCATAGCTCTTTAAGTTGTAACTAGCTCATGTTCTGAGGATTTAGTAGGGCTTCCAGTTTCCGATGCATAAGTTAATACTGGTAGGGCCATCAGATTGAATAGTTATTTTTTTTGAGAAAGTGGATTTTTCTTTACATAATCACCTCTCTCTCTCTCTCTCTCTCTCTCTCTCTCTCTCTCTCTCTCTCTCTCTCTCTCTCTCTCTCTCTCTCTATATATATATATATATATATATATATATATATATATATAATTGATATAAAATAAGCAGATATACCTGGGAAAGAATTCAAACTTATAACTCAGGGAGTTGACTGGCTGGTCTTATATTCAGTCAAAGATGAAAGTTCGAATTCTATCCCTGGTAAATGCACTTATCTTATATGATTTCCCCTTTTGGATATGTAATATCCGAGAGTAATTTTCGGGTTAAAGACCTTGTGGCTCAATGTTTAAGTCTGTGTTTTGGTGCATATATATATATATATATAATATATATATATATATATATATATATATATATATATATATATATATCCTTTCTGAGTGGGGATACCTTAACGTAGTGAAAGGGTCCAAAGCTGTACTAGTTAGCGGCACCTATACTAGGTTGGTTTGCTGTGAACGATCTGAGGAAGATCCCCCACCATCACCAATCCGCACTGACCACCGTTGTATAAAAAATTAGTCAAACTTCAGGCATGGATTGGCATGTCTGAGGCCTTTGTGTTGCAGCGGACTAGAAACGGCTTCATTTTTTATGTGTTTGTGTTTGCAATGAATTAATTAGCTATAGAATTGATTGTTTTTCACCGCACGCATATGTGATTTCTGCTGTGTGTTTATTTATGTGTTTGCCTTTACAAAGATCACTTATATGCTTATGCAAGCTTAGATTCTTGGTCAAGGTGCCTTTCTAAAGCATTAGGTAATAGAATTGAAACTAATGAAGGAAGATATGTAATATTCATATTCATATTTTTTTCTCATATATGGGTAAATATTTTTATTTAATTATTTTTCTGCATATCCAGATATATTCCGAAATATTCTCATTTAAAAGCTGATATATTTCCCAGGCACTTGTCCATTAATAATTCGTTCGCCAATAAGTGGAAAAATTCGATATTATAATAATTTGAATAATTTAAATGGTAGAAAAATAGATAAAAGTGGTGCAGTGGAAATCGAGTAAAATGATTTTGGAAAAGTCAACATTTGAATAATGTGGGTTAGTTACAATTGAAGCTTGGTTTATTAAAATTCTTTATTCAATGACAGTCCTTTGTTTTAATTTATTACAGTTTAATAGTTATAATAATGTTGTTATAATGATTTTTATCGTAATTACGGGTATTATTATTATTATTATTATTATTATTATTATTATTATTATTATTGTTGTTGTTGTTAAATACCCATCCCTGTGGAGATAGGCACGAATGCCTCTAATTTGTTAAGATAATTTGTATAGAGTAAAATGTCTTATTATTATTATTATTATTGTTGTTGTTGTTGTTGTTGTTGTTGTTCTCTTTTGAATTGCCAAGGAAATTTTTTTTAGAGTAAAATATCCTAAAGTGAAGAGAAATGTATCGAGAGAAGAAGAGTGAAGAAATACAAAGTTGAACAGGGTTGTAGCTTACAACCAGTATGATTAAAACATATTGATTCCAGAGACTTGGGATGCTAAACGGTACAGATAGCGCGACCTCGTCCAAAAAAGCCGATCTCGATATTGCAAGCGTGTGAAAAAACGTCGTGAGTATCGGCATGATTATACGACGCATAATATATGATGAGGAAGAGATCGGATGGCGGTTATTGGTCTTTACGAGTGCACGCGCTCTTCCCGGGTTTTGTAACCGACAATTTCAAAAAATTTCAAAAATCGGTTATTTCACCTCATCAAGTCATGGGTGATGGTGTCAAGCGGTAACGGTCATGGCTAAGGTGAGCTGCCTCTCTCCCAATCTCCCTCCTTCGATTGCTTGCTAGACAGAATCTTCCAGACTTGCTGGATTTGGCAAGGTTTTCTTTTTCCCCCAAAGTTTTAACGTCGGAAAAGGAGTTTCGTCCGAAAAGCCGGTCTTGGTGTAATCTGCGAGCCTCGCGGGCTCACGATTTCATTACTTGCCTAATGCATTGTTCCTGAAGAGCCGAAGACGAAGAGCTAAACAAGTAATATCGAAGCCACGATCCCATTCTTATTAATTCTGAAGAGAGGATTTTCGTGATAGATTATGCTAAAATTACACCAATTAATCTCTGAGTACAGAGGCAGGCCTGGCGTGGATGAAAGGCCGCTGTAATGAGGAGGGGCTTTATCAGGCACCCAGGGGGCAGGCACCCTTGGCTTTTCCTTCCTCTCGACGCCAGCCTCCTGAAAGAAGACTGGGTTGAGAGAAGGCGAGGGTGAAGATTAGAAAGTTGAATGAAAGGGAAGGAAATGCTGAGGAAATTTGGTGGAAAATACTAAGTCACCGACTTTGAATTTTTTTTTTTTTCTACGAACTCTGCAATGTGTAAGTGATCATGGTCGTTTGGCGTGTGTATATCTGTCTTGAATATTTTCTGGCATGCTTTTGCATTTTTATGAAATTTATAATCATCTTTTTTAAATGCAATTTTATGTTGAAGTTTAAACATTCTCCCTGGACCTCGTTTCTTGTTGGTACCAATGACCTTATATTTTACGCTGAATACTTTTAATAATTACTCAACTAGTGTACATGGCGACAATAGAAGGATAATTTGGATGTTCTGGTTTTCCAGCAAATACATGTTCACGGAAAAGTTTTTATTCCATTTTTTTTACTCTTATCCATTGTCCTTTTTTAAACTTTGCAGTTGGTTTTACAGCCAAGTAGGCGTTATTGCATATCACGCAAATTCAGAATCATGTCATAATGAGTCTTGTGATCGATGAACTTCATTGCCTTTATTTCTACGTATGGAAATATGTAATCAATGCTCCTTTCGGTAAATCCGTATATTTAAACAAAAGGGTTGTATTTATTGATTTGATTTTAAGTTACATACTTTTCAAGCCTGTTTATTCCAATCCCTTTGGAGGTATAACGGGATGCCCCAAAAGTGGAAGACTACTCTTTGTCGTCTCCGCATTGGTCACACTCGGATGGCACATGAGTTTTTACTGCCTGGCCAACATCAACATATTGCGACGACTATTTAGTATCATTAGCACTGAGGCGTTTGTTAACCGAATACCCCACATATAGTAGTGAGAGAAATAGATACCTGTTTGAGGCTCGAGGTGAGGATGGCAGGTTCATCCTTGCCAAGACTCTTGGATATGAGGTGTCCTACCATGCTAGTGGTATTTTTAGCTTCATTTCAGAAGCAAGTCTTCTGAAAGATATTTAACTTTTAAAATATCTTTGTTTTCAAGGTTTCAATTGCGTATTCTTTTATTATTTATTTACAATAAACGATATCGGCGTCCATGACCTTAGGTGCCTGAAAACCTCAAATCAATCGATCAATTATTTCGACTGTAATTTTTTTTTTCATATTACATCTCTGAATTGCGTTTACACAACATAACGATTGATCCATATATATTAGCTTTCGTCAATTTAGCATTTTAATCAGGATTTTCTTTTATGAAAGTTCAAATTTTTCACAGAAATTATTTATTTCATAATTATCAGGCATTATAATGAAATCGTTTGGTTTAAGTGTTCATTGGCAAACACATTTTAAAGAAAATAGCGTGTGAAATTCTGTGCAGTGTATTAATTACTGTAGACAGAAAACTAAAATGTGAATTGATTTTCAAGAGTCCTATATTTTGGATAGAATATAGATAAGACTTTCATCCGTTTTATTTGCCTTACAAGCCATTGAACTGTTCTGCGTACAGCATTCATAGCTTCTATTTCATTTACCAGAGTGAGCTAGGAATATTTCGATGCATCCTTGGGGGTTGTTAAAGGATTGGTAATTAGAACGAAACAATAAGATAATTTGGAAAGGTAAAAAAATGAAAGGAAAAGATGAGAAAATGTGAATGAGAATGGGAGGGCTGGGATGAAGCCAAAATTATGATAAGATAATGACTTTTGAAGTGGGGTTTTTGGGATGGGAAGGAAGAGAATAATAGAGGAATTAAGGGGTAAGGAGTAAGGAGAGAGAAGGAAAAAAAAAACATGGTGCAAAAGGGCACGCAGGCTTGGAAGCACTTTATTTTTTCGAGGTAGAGGGATTGGAGAAAATGCGTTTGAGAAGTTTTTCTGAGAGAGAGAGAGAGAGAGAGAGAGAGAGAGAGAGAGAGAGAGAGAGAACACTAAGGTGTTATATTTTATGTATAAATTTACCTTGGTATCTACTTTGTTATAAATTTCTTGGAATGGTAAAATGAAATGGACAATATATAAATTTCTTGTTTTTAAGCAAAGTACTAGAGAGAGAGAGAGAGAGAGAGAGAGAGAGAGAGAGAGAGAGAGGATGTAATATTTTATGTATAAATTTTTGCCTATCTATTTGGTATGAATTTCTCGGAATGGTAAAATGTAGTGGGACAAAATTTAAATGTCTTGATTTTTAAGCAAAGTACTAGAGTAAAAAATTACGAGAAGAGAGAGAGAGAGAGAGAGAGAGAGAGAGAGAGAGAGAGAGAGAGAGAGAATGTTATATTTTTTGTATAAATTTCCTTTTATTTTGGTATGAATTTATTGGAATGGTAAAATGTAGTGGGACAAAATTTAAATGTCTTATTTTTAAGCAAAGTATTAGTGAAAAAAGACGAGTCACAAAGAGAGAGAGAGAGAGAGAGAGAGAGAGAGAGAGAGAGAGAGAGAGAGAGAGTTATACTTTACGTATAAATTTCCCTTAATCTATTTTGGTATGAATTTCTTGGAATGGTAAAATGTAGTGGGATAAAATTTAAATGTCTTATTTTTAAGCAAATTATCAGTGAAAAAAAGAAGAGTCACAAAGAGAGAGAGAGAGAGAGAGAGAGAGAGAGAGAGAGAGAGAGAGAATGTTATATTTTATGTATAAATTTCCCTTTATATATTTTGGTATGAATTTCTTGGAATGGTAAAATGTAATGGGACAAAATTTAAATGTCTTGATTTTTAAGCAAAGTATTAGAGTAAAAAATTACGAGTAGAGAGAGAGAGAGAGAGAGAGAGAGAGAGAGAGAGAGAGAGAGAGAGATAGAGAGAGAGAGAGAGATAGAGAGAGAATATTATATTTTATATATAAATTTCCAATTATCTAATTTGTATAAATTTCTTGGAATGGTAAAATATAGTGGGACAAAATTTAAATATCTTATTTTTAAGCAAAGCACTGAAGGAAAAATGACGAGTCTCAAGAAGGGATGCGGAAAATTGAACTTAAACTCGGCAAGGGTTTGCGGCTGCTGAAATGTAAATTCAATTATTTCTTATTTTAGAAACTATATCCCGTGAAGATTAAACTTGAAAGGGGTTTGCTTACCACTTCGTATTTCTTAAAATATGATTATGAAAATGAAAGTCGAGAATGCTTTACTGATACTATAATGTAAACGAAAAACCTTGCATGCTAAATTCAACTTTTGAGGGATTAGAGATACTAAAATTTGAATTAATCAGTTTATATAGATGAAAATATACACTGAATTTTCTTTGAAAAACGCAGTGGTATCAATGTTATGTATTTTCTGTTTCAATTCAGTCTTATTGGAAAATTATCAAGGTTTGCAATATTTTTTTTTTTAGATTACATATATTTTCATTTAGTGAAGAGAAAAGGATGCCATTTATGCCCATAAGTTAACATACTTTTAGTGTGTTAAGAATTGATCAGAAATAGTGCGTCTTTGTAAGTCAGGCTGATTAACATGATGATAAATCATAGAATTATAAGGCCTTCCTATGTGGTAATCTCTCTCTCTCTCTCTCTCTCTCTCTCTCTCTCTCTCTCTCTCCAGATGATGATATAAATCTTGAAGATATAATCTTTTTAATATACTGTTATGTAATTTGCATCATCCGTGCGTTTCATCATCATCATCTCCCGACTTGTAAAAATATACAGATGAGCACTATCAGGAATTATCTCTCGCATTGCAATAGTTTATAATGATGTCGACAGTGAGTGAGTGAGTGAATTATGTTCACTTTGATTTAGAATTCAGAGATCAGACCTTAACTATTTGCCTTGCATGAAGTTTTTAGATATGTTGTTTCCTCTTCTATGATTTTGTACGACTACTGACTACATAGGTACTTTTTTTTTTAGACAATTTTTTGTTCATTATTATTATTTATATTCCGTTATCCTATCATTATTTTCTTCAGATGTCGATCTAGATCTGATTTTGACTGAACTGTTATTATTTATTATGTCGCGTGATATGGAAGAATACCTGAATTGAGTACTGCATTTCTTATGTAACCATAACTTCAGTTATGGTGAGGTTCGTTTTATACTGTCGTTCTGATATGCCCAGTCATGTGCTAGTTTCTGTTTCTTCAGTTTGAATATTAGTCCAGAGCCTTATATGAATCTTGCAGATTGGTAGTTTTATTTATTGCATAATAGATGAAGATTAAGATTAAAGTACTGATTTGAATAATATTATATATCAAAATGACTTTTGGTGCGAGGATTTATTACTTCATTTTGAATTGTGATCTGGTTTAGATACGGATTAGGATGTAGTATTGTTTATTGAAAAGAAGAATTATGCAATGATTTATAAAGGGGTTTTCATTAGATCTCTTTAGGTGATTTCATTTGATAATGTATATTCTTAATTTTGTTTAATTATGTTGAGTCTAAAAGGAAGTCTGAATCTTTGAATTGGGCATTGACCATCATTGAAATGATATCTTTTGTATATTATAATTCTATTACAGAAAAAGCTTTATACCTTATTAAATATAAATGCGTTTTGATATCTTGAAATTATTATTATTATTATTATTATTATTATTATTATTATTATGATTATTACTTGCTAAGCTACAACCCTAGTTGGAAAAGCAGCATGCTATAAGCGCAGGGGCTCCAAAAGGGAAAATAGCCCAGTAAGGAAAGGAAAATAAGGATAATAAAATATTTTAGGAAGAGTAACAACCTTAAAATAAATATCTCCTATATAAACTTTAAAAACTAACAAAACAAGAGGAAGGGAAATTAGAAGAATGTGCTCGAGTGTATCCTCAAGCAACAGGGTACTTCCTATGACAGACTTGAAAGCAAAGACACAAAAAATTATCCAGGGACCTATCTTGACAAGCTTGAAGAAACTATAACATATTGTCAGAAGAGATCGAGTTACTTTATTAACCCCATCAGGACGAAGGTCACTGAATGATAGATCGAACTGCTGCTGGTAATGGAGAGCCCCAAGTCGTAGGAAGGCACACATGCCGGAGGCGTGAAGAGAAAGGCCCCTGTGTCATTTTGGCCGTCGCCTGGATGTCATCCAAGAGAAGGATCACATGCACGCTCAAGCACCCGCAAATCCCCCTGGGGCTAAGTGCTTGCTCAGAGTTGACTCCACCGGAAATTGGGGGCATCCTCTTGCTGGGAAAAAAAAGTTGAAAATGTGATGCAAGAAATCATACCCACTTGAGAGACTCTTTAATGAAATATAATCTTGTAATTAGTTTATCCATAATATATAGGATAAATACGAAGTGATAGACAAGCAAATTATGTTATATTAGATTAAAATTCTGCCATATAAACCTGCAGTTGCTGGGAACATAAAACAAATAGAAGTAAACAGGTTGAATAACTGGGGTTCGTAACCTCATTGGTCATTTGCCTGTAATTAGATGCTTGCGGAGGTAAACTTCTTATCTCAAGAAGTGGGTATTTGTCATCCATAATGGATGTAATTGGTAGTTTTCTCTTTT
>NC_090743.1:10789802-10821615 GCF_036898095.1 Palaemon carinicauda
CTGGGATATTAAGCATAGTACACCCGACGAGCATGATTTTTTTTTCTTCAGTATCTTACCACCGGACTGAAAGCCAACTGTTATTTTTTTCACATATAAGGTGAAAAAATGAGCTAAAGTCATCAGCAATATTGGCTTAATAGAAAAAAAATATTTTGAGTGCTAGAACATGCGATAAAATATACTCGTGGGACCTTAATTTTAACGTAGGAAAGTGTAGCCCCAATATTTTGTGACGTTCAAGGTATAATTAATGCTATCATTTGGATATAGGTGTGCGTTAGATCATCGTTATTAAATAGTTTGAACTCTTCCTGGTGCTTAGATTTTCATGAAATAGTTTCTTTCTTGTATTTACCGGTAAAGAATTGTATTTATTGAAGTAAATAATTATGAGGATTTTGAACGTACCTATTCTGAAGAATGTGAAAAAGCGATGGTCAAGTATTATGTTTATTATATATATATATATATATATATGTATATGTATATTATATATATTATATACATATGTATATTCATATATATGTATATATATCATATATGAATATATATATATATATATGTATATAATATATATAAATGTATATATATATATATATATATAGATATATATATATATATATCTATATATATATATCTATATATACAAATATATATATATATATATATATATATATATAGAAAAGGTTCGTTTGAGCGTATTTACCTGGACAAAAGTTTCTACATATTTTCAACAGATGTATGGTCTTGCTTGGCAGGAAATGTCTCGTAGGCCAGTGATGGGAATAAAGTTTCGACATGTATTGTATATTGTATAAAATATTGTTCTCTCTCTCTCTCTCTCTCTCTCTCTCTCTCTCTCTCTCTCTCTCTCTATATATATATATATATATATATACAGTATATATATACACATATATATATATACAGTACATGTATATATATATATATATATATATGTATATAAATACTTATATAGTTTTTTTGGGTGAAAGGAAAATTTATAATGTATACGTGAATTTAGTTTTGAATTGAAGTTTCTAATTGGTTATTTTTTTCTATTTCAAACGCAAAAGTATCCAATTTGTTTACAGTTGGTGTATAAGCATGAAGGTCTTTCCGTTAGAGAGAGAGAGAGAGAGAGAGAGAGAGAGAGAGAGAGAGAGAGAGAGCTCTTTGATTGTACCTGCTGGTTAGATAGAGAATTATCTATCCCTTCCCTTATTCTCGGATGGTGAGGCTTCCATCGAGTCCTTTGACCACGACCAGATCCTGCAGAGGACTCCTTTTGAGGTGGCATTTGCAAAGAGAAGGAGAATTTGTCATCTGTGATAGCATGCTCTCTCTCTCTCTCTCTCTCTCTCTCTCTCTCTCTCTCTCTCTCTCTAAGAGAAGATGGAGGAAGTAATTTGAGAGGTAAATTAAGGATTAACTCTTGGAATAAACATTTTCTTGTATTCTGAAAGGAATACTGGTTTTAATTCCTATTTCAAGGATATCAAGAGAGAGAGAGAGAGAGAGAGAGAGAGAGAGAGAGAGAGAGAGAGAGGAAATCATAGTTGGGAGTGGATGATGTTGGCCTTTGATCTGTAGCCTAATCTCATAAAGAAGGGATTTAATGCGCTTTCAGATGAAGCACCGATTGGAGATTGGGGGACTCCCCAAGCTTGTTCAACTTTAAGTAGTGTCAGTGATTCAAGTTTTAAGGAAAAGGTTACAAATAATTTCGAACTTACTTTAAAATGATTTATAGTAAATCAAGTTTTATAATATTTAACCTTAGTGTAAGAGGGATGTGTATATGTAAAGACGAGAGAGAGAGAGAGAGAGAGAGAGAGAGAGAGAGAGAGAGAGAGAGAGTAGTAATAATACTTTATTTCCAAATATATACATTGGGTATTATACATTATATATAAAGCAACATTCAGTATAGTGATTACTGATATTTCTATATTTCCTTGTGATTACATTAAAATTTAACATTTACATGGGTAATGCTTCCATATAAATCTGTTGAATACCAACTAAAATACATTTGTTTCACTACTTGCATTATTATGACTTTAAAGTAGAAGAAAAAATAACTTAAAAATAGTAAAACTCATTAAAATTCTATACTGTGTGCTATACCGATAACCGTAACCGCCTTAATTTGCAGCAATTGACATTAACCATTCACTCGAAATCGACCTCTTTCATGAAGCTCCAAATCTCCCATCAACTTGTTAGTGTATGCAATCCCTGCGGGGGCGTCACCTTGATAGCGCCTCACAGCCAACACCCAACAAGAGAAATGGCTCGTGGTCATGCAAATCATCCATTGCTCTTAAGTATGTTAGACTTGTGTTATACCTGTCTGATTAGCTGTGTTGGGGGAGAAAGAAAGTGTGGCTTCCAATATGTAACATACACGAGCGCGGATAGACGCGCAGATTAGAGACAGCAAGGGAGTGAAGGAGTATTTTTGCACAATTTTAATGGAAGTATCAATTAGTTTTCAGTCATATCATTTGCATAGCGTCTGCATTCTTTTAACATTTTGCATTTTATTATTTTGTATTGAATGTTGCGTGAAGAGGTATTGTGTGACTGAGGAACATATTTCAATAATGACTACCTGTGAAGTAGATAGTTTGAAAGTTCGCAGTAATTAAGAGCTCTCTCTCTCTCTCTCTCTCTCTCTCTCTCTCTCTCTCTCTCATATACACCCACACACACATATATATATACATACATACGCGCGCAAACACACACACATATTTATATACATATACATACATACACACACACACACACACACATATATATATATATATATATATACCCCATCGTTAAGTCGTTTCTCCCAACATGCCTCACTGCCATATTCGTATTGATAAACACATTGTGCATACACATCCAATAGCATTTGCCACTTCCTACACCTATAAAGCCGACTCATCAACATACTGTCGAAACCCCCTACACAGGCTAAGCACTTCATCTCTATTTTACATGCACTCTCACACTTCCTGAATTTTAAGAACCTTCCTTTCGAGCACCTCTTTTACGCCATTGGGTAGATTTGTATAAATGATATTACTGCTCGCCTTCAAATCACGTTTTTAAAGGTTTAAAGGTTTAAATGCCGTTTATGGATGGCAGGGGCAAGGGACAGTGATATTGCCCTATGGAGTAAGACAGTGCCATAGAGACTGACCATGTATACATATTATCAGCGCCCAAGTCCCCTCTCCATCCAAGCTAGGACCAAGGAGGGCCAGGCAATGGCTGCTGTTGACTCAGCAGATAGAAGACCTACAGGCTCCACCAAACCCCCATCCTTAGCTTACAAGGATGGTGAGATTGCAGCGACCAATGAAACCAACGAGTTTGCGTGGGCTATGAACCCCAGTCAGGCGTTCACCAATCAGGGGACGTTACCACATTGGCCACCACAACCCATGGCGAATGAGATCGGCGATGTGTTAGATTTGTAAGGGAGTCAAGTGAATTATAACTGAAAGTATCCCCACTTTACCTAAATCACCGTGTCCTTACTTTGGTGGATGGGCTGTTATGCTCTCTCTGCAAACCCCCCCCCCCCTTGTGTATTCCGAGCAAACATTGATAGAAAATCATTATTACTTTTACGCTGAAATAGAGTGTTTCTGGGAAAGGTTCTTGGAAGATTAATATTTTATAATTAGAAATACCAGAAGTTGTATTTATGAATTGCAATACGATATATATATATATATATATATATATGGTTATGCATTTTAAATTTCAATGATTTTTTTCTCCCCCTATTCTCTCTCTCTCTCTCTCTCTCTCTCTCTCTCTCTCTCTCTCTCTCATAACGTAATGTAATTACCCCCCCTACATTTTATCTCCAAAATTGATCAGGTAGACAGCAAAGGATTGGATTTATGCGTCCACATATCCCAGGGTTATTTATCGTCTGCGGAAATTAAATTGGCTTTTTTTTTTCTTGTCGCTTTTTTTCCACCCGATCTTTTCACTACACGTTGGGCCAGTTCTGCTCTCCTCCGGTTCTCATCTGGATGAGGACCTGATAAATGAGTTTTGTTGTGCGATCTTTCCTTTCGTTGTTTGCAAGTTATGTTTTTTTTTTTTTTTTTTTTTTTTTTTTTACTTCGTTGGGCCAGGGATCTCACTTTGGCTGATTTCTATTTTTTATTCACCTTGATTTACTAAATATATTTTTTTTATTTTTATATATTTCCTCTTTTTATAATTCTTGTTCTTTCGAATCATTATTATAACGCTGTTATGATAGTGTGTGTGAACTGATAAACTCTTATAACAAAAAAAGTAACAACTATAGTTGCAATTTTATTTTCAAAATTTTGAATTAATCTTTACTGCATCATTCTTATCAGCTTGGAAATATTACGTCTCTTACAAGAATTCCTTCATATACATAAGAAAAAATTATTCAAAATACTATCCACGATTGAAACTGAACTGTACGTTTTAGCGCATTAGATAAAAATCTCTTATCCACGAGTCAAATTGAAAGTTACATATGAGAAAAAGTAGATAAGATCTGCATCCACTAAGGGAATATCGATGCTTATCTATGAGTAAGAAAGATAAAGATCTGCATCCAAAAACGAAATTGAATACATGGTACGCAAGGTTAGACCGAACATGAAAGATGTTCTTGTCAATGGCGAGCGAAGAGAGAATAAATAGTTTAAAAAAAAGAATGATATCCAAGAGAGGCGCAAGAAAGAGGAAATTGTATTGCATTCAAACATGGGTTGCCTCCTATCATCGACAGATCATCATACAAATGAGGATTGCCAACGAATGTATTGGTATTCATTATAGCATCGAGAGAAGTCGAAGAATTTGATAGATATACCGCTTGGCCTATAATGAAGACGTTGGGAGTTGGCTTGGTCCGACTCCATCACCTTTTTTGTTGATGCTGTTTCTTTTTTTATCATTATTTAGCTAGAAATATCGGTCGCTTGTTAAGGAATTTCTTAATATGGGTTATTCATTTTGCAGAGGAGGTTATATATTTTGCTTCTTTATGTGTTTGATAGTAGGATATCTCGAGGACATATTAACGGAATTTGTTGGCAGGCTGTGAGAACATTCCATGAGGGACACCACCAACCAAATGATGATTAATTTTCGGTAGATATTCATCTTGCAAAGACTTGTCTTGGAAATCAATTCGATTTTGATTGTACCAAACTTAATTTTAATTTGATTTGTATTTTTCAACTTTGTATGAAAGTCTAGTTCCGTTTAGTTTTTTAATCTATTGATTGCATGGGATTCTTTTATATTATAATTTACTTCTGTAAGTTATGATTGGCCATCCCCCTCTCATGGCCTATAAAACGGATAAGTTTCCCACTCGTAGATATGTCATTTTGATTACCAGAATTACGAAGTACGAGGCAATTTCAGAAATTTTAATGTCTACTAGGAATAGATTTGTTGATCAAAATATTGGCAATTTCACATATGGAGAAAATACAATTTTATAGCTTAAAAGTTTAATAAAAAAAAAATACCACCTCCCTCTTGAATAAAATAAAAATAGCATACTGGTTGCGCAGCCAAGATTATAAATCCTTTAAACGCCCATACATTCCAAGAACAGGACATTCGGTTTTCTCTGCAAACGCAGTATCATTAAGCTAATGAACTATCTGACAGCGTTCATTAAGATTTTTTATTTGTTCGGCCCCGCTAAATTAGTTTCTGTGCAGAAACCCAAATATCGTAGTTTTCAACGACGGGTTTGAGAGAGAGAGAGAGAGAGAGAGAGAGAGAGAGAGAGAGAGAGAGAGAGAGGTGTATTACCTTTGATCTGTGCTAGGAACTTTTTTAATGTTCGAAGTGGAGTCTCATTTTTTCCCCAGTCTTTACAAACAGCAATTTAAGTGACACGTTCAAATTACATTTATTTTGGTATCTGATTTTTATCTCCAGTGAATTTAATTTCATTCTCAGCCCTTGCAGTGATTTTTTGACGAATCCTTTTGATGCTAATAAGATGAAAAAAATGACACTAAATATCACAGAATATTTTTTATAATTTTGCTGCGTGTTGACCTACTTTTATCTCCACCAACGATGTTTGGAAGTGATATAAATTTACTTTGCCTGTCGTGTCTTATCTGTTGACCAGTGCGTCAACAAACTATTTTACAAAAAGGAAAACGGATTCTGTTGAAACTTTGTGTAAACGTTTATTTGATGTTGTATATTTGGTGATTTGGTAGTATAGAATATATCCCAGGATAAAGTTTAAGGATTTTCAAGGAATCCAGCCTCCATTCAAGGGTCATCGAACTCAACGTTTGGTCTCTGGTTATTGTGGGTGTCATTGGCTGGCAGGTCTTCAATTAACAACAGAAAAAATGACAATGAGGAAACAATAAATACTTTAAGATATATTGTTAATATATTGGTATTCTAACACAATGAAATTACTAAATTTTGATACAGAAAAAAAATGAGCCAAAACGATTACAATAAAAAGAAGACGTTGCAAGTAGACAAGCGCACTCACTGTTTGTGTCACGTCAGCACAAAAAAAATCTCGGATATCACCACTGATATAACCCCCAATATCTTGGATAAAACACAATAATAACAAACAATGGTTTAAAATTTGGTTAATATTTTTCGAAAAAATATGTTTGTATGGACGTCCGTTATCTTGTATTCGTCTATATGTTTTAATTACACCTTAATGACAGATGTGTAAAGGTGAGATAATTTTGTCTTTCATTTTATTTATGGTATAATTGTTAATGAGTCCTTTGTTTGAACGGGCTCAGGTATAAGAACATTGTGGAACACCAGATTCCATCTTGGTTCTTGATTTATTTGGTTTTTATTCATTTTTTTTCTTTATTAACCTAAATAATGTCTGGCATCATATAATAGCTGTATGCATAATATTAAAACTCTTCACTAAATATTTTAGTATTAACAGCAAATATAATGTATCATTTTCATTCTCAGGTATGATTGTCTGACAATTTATTGTTACGTTAAGATATAACATTTTGTTTCAAATCTATATATAATTAGCAGTATTTATTTTAGTGTAAATGTTTCATATCAAGCCAATTTTATTCATAAAATCTCTATTTAAACATACTCATGAATTCTTTTTGATCGTATCTTAGATTTACATTAAATAAACGCATAATAGGAAAATCATTATCAAAATACATCTTCCTCACACATCTCGCTTTCCATTTTCATTCATCATTTTTGCAATGAACCAAGATTTATCGACAAGTAGAATCATGCTTTAAATAACCTTTATCACTTGGGAGATCAACGTAAGCATCAGTCTTCTTCTATTGTGAAATCCCGAATGCTTATCCATCCTCATCATTCACAATACGAGGGAGTTGTTCCCCCAATGAGTTCCCCTTTTGGACAGGTAGTTCCCAAAGGTTTACGTGAACACCCAGGTGTGACACGACCCCGGGGCCTCGGACCATTATAAATCTTCCGCGGATTTTTAATTCGTCGGTGATTCTCCTTCTTTATTTCGTAAATGTTGGGAAATTCGTTTTTCAGGATGGCTGTTCCATCAGTAGGCTATTGTGGTGAGATTTGGCTACAGTAAATTGATTTTGTGGTTGGTCGTGTTAGTAAACTTATCGTTTTATGATTTTAGTAAGGTTTGTTGCATCGTGGATTTTTTATGAAGTTTTTATTTATTTTTTTTATTTTTTTTATTTATTTTTTTTTTTTTTTTGGCTCTGCAAGGTGAACTTTTTGCTGAGCTTATATATTTTATTTCTAATACACTGTATTGATCATTATTTATTTTCCCTCTGAATTTTAATGATTTATGTCTATCCTAACTTCCTTTAGTCTCTCTCTCGTCATATGATTATAAATTAGCGGAGAATAAACGTATTTATCCATATGTATCACAAAGAAAATGTGTTCCATGACAGAAAATAATGGTTAGAAATGAAGTTATTCCGGATAAGAAGTAGGAGGAGACGACATTTCTAGCCGTAATGCCAACGGACATTATGGGGCCGGAAAATATTCTTAGGATTTATGCCGCCCTTAATGGAAGCCGTCCCTTTTCTTCATTTTATATCCGAATTCACCATTTTTCTTTCGGATGCAAAAGGTGGCCGACGCTTTCACTCAATGAAGGAAGACATCAAAGATGAAATATGATGGGCGAAGATAGTGTTAAGGGCTTAAGGTTCGAGGTCCCATGTTGCGCCTCTCTTAGAAGGGGGTTACTTCCTCCTCCTCCTCCTCCTCCTCCTCCTCCTCCTCCTCCTCCTCCTCCTCCTCCTCCTCTTCCTCCTCCATTTAACCTCATGCATAGTTATAATACAATTTCCATGTTACATGATAAACAGATTGAGGGTCAGGATTTTCCGTGATCCTTTTCCCCTCTGGAGATTTACTTGCCTTAGTTGCCAGGTGAGCTATGTGTCCTAAATCTCCTTACGGGTTTCTTAACTGGTAGACGAGGGTTCATAAAAAAAATTAATTGCATTACAAATTAGTAAACGTCTGTATGGGAGCATCTTAATTAGTAGAGTATTGATGTTAGAAAGTTATTGGTTATTTCCTTATCATGTTTTGTTGAAGTTTTTATAGTTTATATAGGAGGTACTTCTTTTAATGTTACTGTTTTTAATATTTTATTTTTCCCTGTTTCCTTTCCTCACTGGGCTATCTTCCCTGTTGGAGCCCCTGGGCTTATAGCATCCTGCTTTTCCAATTAGGGTTGTAGCTTAGCAAGTTATAATAATAATAAAGATAATTTCCAAATTTGGTGCAGGTATCTCATCTAGTTAATTTAAAGTTGTCGGGTGATTATTACAGTCCTAATTCTCTCTCTCTCTCTCTCTCTCTCTCTCTCTCTCTCTCTCTCTCTCTCTCAGAGGTAATGGTTTACATGTATTGAATCCAAATTTTCTTAACCCGTATCTCTATTTGGTAGACATTGTTGATAACGATAATTGTTAATATTTACTATGTATTGTTAATAAAAAGTTGTTAATATTTACTATGTATTGTTAATAAAAAGTTAACTGTTAATATTTCCCTAATGCAATATTTTTACATCAGGTAGTTTATTGAATCAAAAATTTCTTTTCTCTTATATCAGTTAATAATAGATTATCCTTTTATATGACTGAGTACCTGTCTTATTATTGAACTTACATTTCGTTTAATTTCTTAATATACATTTTCCTCCAGGATTTAGAAAAATTGTACTTTTAAGTAATAGATTTTATATATTTACACCCAATATTAGGGGTTACTGTAATGATTGTATTAGCAGTGTCATTATTTGAGAAAAGTTAGTTTGCTTGGTGGAACAAGGTTTAATATTTCCGTAAACAAATTTATTTTCAGAAATGTAAAATTTTTAACTTTAGGTACGGCGTAGTTTTGCTGTTTACGAAACGTGATAGTCTTTACTGCAATAATAATTTAGTTGTCGTAAGAGGTCTTAAGCCGCGGAATTTTGATATGATAATGTTTTTATATATAAATAAGTTGTTAACCGTACTTCAATTAGCTCTGTTTTTATTACAGTGATACAAATTGTGTTAGATTACAGTATTTTGCGACACTTGATTTACTTTACATCCTGAACTTTGTTAGTGTTTATTCTTCATCTAAATTTGACGGTAGAAAATACTGATACCAATAAATTACAACCCTGGAGTTTTAAGTTACAATTTTAAAGTTATTTTTTACTTTGGTAATTATTTAATTTGATGTCAATAAATTGCACAACTGGAGTAAAGATATACACGTTATATTTTTTCATTTGGTAATTATTTTATTTTGTCAATAAATTGCACAACTGAAGTAAAGTTACACATAGCGATATTTTTTAATTTGGTGATTATTTTACCTGATGTCGATGAATTGCACAATTGGAATAAAGTTATACATAGCATTATATTTTAATTTGGTGATTATTTCACCTGATGATAAATTGAAGTAACGTTATTTTTTCATTTGGTGATTATTTCACACGATGCCCTTTCGTATAAGATAATCGAAGACGTTCTCATCCTCCGTCAAGATTTTTCGTATAAACTACAGACTCCTCGTGACTTCGACTGACCTCAGGCCTTAGGTACCCCTTTTCTAGACCGTGAGTACGCTTTACCTCCATCTCCCCTACGTCCCTGATCGATCATGCTGTGTTGATCCTATGGAAAAATGTCTAAGGGGGGAAGGAAACCCTTTTTTTTTTCTCTCCCTTCTCCCCCCTTAACCTCCTGCAAATTCTCTTCTTTACTTTCACGAGTATTCTTCGTGACCTTAGTCTTTCGACCCCCGAGTGCTTACCAACTTTCCATAATTTCTTCGCCATAACCACTTCAGGATCATGTCCCTTCCACATCTCTCTCTCTCTCTCTCTCTCTCTCTCTCTCTCTCTCTCTCTCTCTCTCCATATCTTTTTAATGAAGAACCATATATATATATATATATATATATACACATATATATATATGTATGTATGTATTTATGTATGTAAATATACCATTAGGTTATTAGATACCGTAATTGTTTATAGTAGATAATTTTAAAGGTTCCAAATAACCATTTGTCTCCAAGGGTTTAGTTGTCCTATAGCTTAATAGCAACTTCTTTACCCTTTGTTTGTTTCTTTTTCATATATTTGTTTCCCTTCAATACCAGTCTTTTACGATATTTTCGTCAGTAATTTTTTTCAAAGAAAGATTTGACAAAGTCAATCATTCGTCAATTATATATTCACTCTAGTTGCTGATTATTGGCTATTTCCTTATCTCATGTTTTCACACTACTCACTACGTTTTATATCCTCATTTTGTCTATATTTTTTTTTTCTGTTTGTGATATCCTCATTATGTCGTATATAACCGAATTTAATTCAAGTTACTCTCCGTGAAAGGGATCTCTTCAGTTTTTCAACCTTCTAGATCACACCACTGAAGACCTCATTTTCCCTTATAAGTACTGTGCTTTTTCGCTTCTGTATTCGGGCTTTGCTCATTTCTCAGTGTGTTTATTATTTAGGTCGTGGGGACATTATTGGAGAATAAATGAAATATGTGCTTCTATGTAAACATGGAAAATTGGATTAATAAGGATATCCTTGTTAAGGTGGTATTAAAATTTGGAGTTCGGGCCTTTTTCGTTTAGTGTGTAATTCAATTCATATATTTATTCTGTTGGTATTTAATGTTTTCTTGTTTTTAAACGTAATTTTAATAAAATGTTACCTCCTATTCACTGCTACTAATGTAATATTGCTAATTGCTCATTCCTACCTTTATATTTTCTTATCATATATATTGTCTATTCATAATCTATTGTCGTGTCATTTTGACTCATTTGTTGTATTTTATCGTATTCTTTAAGTGAAATTCATTCTTGCCAAAACAAGTTTTGCCTTTAATTATCTTGACAACTTCGCGTGGAATATCTTGCGAGGGAGCTATATATATATATATATATATATATATATATATGTATATTGTTACTTTTATTTCATAATTTTTATAATTTCGTGTTTAATCTTTTCTGATATATATATATATATATATATATATATATATATATATATATATATATATATATATATATGATATGTTATATATATATATATGTAATATATATATAATATATATATTTATATATATGTATGTATGTATGTATTCATGTATGTATATATGTGTTTATATATACAGTATGTGTATATATTTATATATGTTATATATGTGTGTGTATATATATATATATATATATATATATATATATATATATATATATATATATATATATATATATATATATATATATTCATTCTATTAACTTCTGTCATTTCTTATTATAAGAAAAATGCTAGTAATGATAGCGACGATGAATATTTTCTGTGACAAAAAACAAAAAGACCAAAAAAATGTTCACTGAGAATTTCATCTTATGGCGGACATCTTTTATGGCATCGTACTTTAAAGTCGTGATGCAGAAAATGAACGTAACCCATACAGTTACCCCGGTTTTTTTTTTTTTTTCTTTTTTTTTATTTTATTTCTTTTTTTTTTTTTTACTAAATTTGGAAAGGAAGCGTAGGAATGCCCGTCTGGAAAGCTATTACTTTGGTAGAGAAATTCGATCTTAGATTTGTTCATTCTTTTTTCTGATACGTTTGTTGTGTATATGAAAACATTGTATATCTTTCCCTGTATATCGGGAATGGGAGAAAGTTTGGTATTATTATGTAGGTGGTAGAAAATGAGGGAAATATTAAGTAGCAGTTACAAAAACATTCTCTTCCAGAATAAAGAATGTCTATACTCTATGTTCCATTGATCACTTGTTTGCCGTTTTTATTAGGTATATATAACCTATAAATTGTCATCAACCATGCTCATATTGTTGCTTAGGTCGATTTTGGAAAACCATAACGAGATCACTGTAATAAGACATCTTTTTTTTCAAGACAGAATCTACTTTATGAAAAAAAGCTTTGTAAAGGAATACTATGATAATTTAATTTCCGTGTATTTTGTTAGTATAAGTAGATGAGTGACTCTTAGTTCGTATTTATTCTGGTTAAGATTAATGAGATATTCTACAGTAGATTGATTTGGAAAACCATAACGAGATCACAGCAGTGAGACTTCCTTTTTTTTCGAGACAGAATCTACTTTATGAAAAAAAAAGCTTTGTAAAGGAATACTATAACAGAATCTCAATGCATTTTTTTTAGTATAAGTAGAGAACTTTGTCTCTTCATTCGGAGTGAATTTATTCTAGTTAAAATTATTAAGGATATTCTGCATTAGACACGTCGTGTTAATAAGATATATAAAACAGTTTTAGCCTAGATATGTTGAAAAGATCTGTTATTCTACATTTCCCGTTGCGACAAGACAGCCACCCCTTTCTAAAGAAGCAAGATTTTCAATACAATTATATTTGGTGGAGGAATGTCGTCCGAGGATCGCTCCCGGTCTACCGCCCACTATTCAAAAGGTACCTTTGCATAATAGGGTTAAGTGAAAGGGCGTGGATGATTTAATGATTTAATAGAATACTTCGGAAAGGAAATCGGGTTATCAAGATTTATAGATATGCACACACACACACACACACACACACACACACACACACATATATATATATATATGTGTGTGTGTGTGTGTGTGTGTGTGTATATATATATATATATATATATATATATATATTTGTGTGTATATATAAATATATATATATATATATATATATTTGTGTATATATAAATATATATATATATATATATATATATATATATGTATATATATGTGTATATATATATATATATATATATATATATATATATATATATATATATATATATATATATGTATGTATGTATGTATATATATAATGATAATTTATCCCATTTACTCATGATTTTCATTTATCCTTATAAGCGACAAATACCTCTTAAAATCGAATTCTCTCTGCCCCTGGATCAGGTCAGTGTCATCAGCATACCCTAGGTCAGCTAATTTCCTATTACTAATCCAGTCCAATCCTTCTCCACCATCTATGCCTGTCCTTCGCATCACAAAATCCATGAGAAGGATAAACAACATAGATGACAACACATTCCCTTAGAGTACTCCTCTGTTCACTGAAAATTAATTTGATAGGATTCCTCTAACATTAACTTTGCACTTGCTATGCTCATTAACAGACTTAATCAAATTTGCATATTTAAGAGGAATTCTATAATAACGCAGGAGTCTCCACAAAATTGGCTGGTGCACACTATTAAAAGGCTTTTTCATGGTCCACAAACGCTGTCAAAAGTGAATGTCTGTATTCTACGCATTGCTGTACAACATGTCTCAAAGTGAATATTTGGTCAGTACATCTTCTACCTTTTCTAAATCCTGCTTGTTCATCTCGCAGCTTTTCATCAATCTTTCTCTCCAGTCTCTTTAGAATATGCATACTATATATTTTCATGAGACTAGACGTAAGTGTGATGCCTCTGTAATAACTTCAATCTGTCAATATTCTTTTTTGCCTTTTGCAGCACCATTCCTAACTCCCATTCATCAGGTTTTGCCTCTTCATGCCACATTCTACAAAATAATCTTGTAATGATTCTGGGGGTTACTTCATTCACACACACACACACACACACACACACACACATATATATATATATATATTATATATATATATATATATATATATATATATATATATATATATATATATATATAGTCATAGTTTGCGTGCCTGTAATAAACAAACGAGCAGATCTATTCAACTCCATGTGTATCCCGTTTTCCCGTACCTTAATACACTTTCCAAATATTCTCGCACATAACAGGATATTCAGTCCTGATTTAAGGATTTAGAGCAAAGGGCCCGTGCGTGTCAGTGC
Source organism: Palaemon carinicauda (assembly GCF_036898095.1). Taxonomy (NCBI): domain Eukaryota; kingdom Metazoa; phylum Arthropoda; class Malacostraca; order Decapoda; family Palaemonidae; genus Palaemon; species Palaemon carinicauda. Next base: position 10,804,237 of record NC_090743.1, read on the forward strand.
TTCGTAACCTACTGAATATGCATGTAGCAAAAGCACGCTTGAGATTAAGGCATACACAAGGAGGGTTTACTATCAGAATTTCTCGCTACTCGAAATCCTTTATCCTCAGTGTCTCGGATAGATATGAGGTATTTTGCATCGCTTTAGAGTTTATTCAAAGACTTGGAGATCGGGAAGTATTTGAGAAATATAATGTTCTCCATTCTTGGAGGTTGATACCGTTGCTTTGGCATTTCAAAGCTATCATTGTCAGATAACGACTATGAAAATGTCTGGCAAAGAAATGTTCTGAATTCGGAAATTGATTTAGATTGTATTTCATGATGTTAATGGACATTTTAGGTAATAGTAAAAAAAGGTCTTGGAAAAAAAAATACGTTAATCTCTGAGACTACTCGGGTAGGCTACTTGTTAGAAAATTCCATATAGAAATAGTTGTTGATGTTACAACACAAATGTAGTTAGGGTGGTAATCTTGCCAATTATAACAGGAAATACCATGTTAACTGCAAATAAAAGCATTGAAATCATTTTTTATTCTTTGATATTGATATATAGGATTCTATATCCAAGATATATGATATAGTTATTTAAAAAATCTTGTGATATTTCTAAGTGACTATATCGTTTAAAAACAATGGCAAAATCGAAGTAAGATCTTTTTTAAAAATCCCGAGTTATTCTCATATGCTTGTAAGTCAAAAATCAGGAGTCATTTAAAGAAATACAAAGCCATTCCTTTGCGTCTTGATAATTCGAGGAATGTGATTATGAAGATCATTCATAATGCTAAAGAGAAATTTTACAACGATTTTTTTTTCTTATTTCTTTCCTTGGAATCTCAATTTGGACAGTTTTACTCGACGTAAGACTGGAATTAAATGTTCAGAAGGATTGCACTTTCATTGGATTATTAAATGTTGTATTTTACGAAAGTAAAAAGTATATAATGTCGGGGCTCTAATATGAATGTAAATTAGAAAATTAATCTAGAAAATGGTCTATGAATTTCTCTATCTGTAATTAAAAGGAATTAGATTTGATTTTGATCATTCCTTCTTACGTTGAAGGAAGGAAACCGATGACAATACTGTTCTTACTAGAAAACAAAGATCAAGGTCAGTTTTAGCGAGCTATGTTCAGTTTTTCATTTTTTCCAGAGAAATTTGTTTTGTTGTTACCGCGAAATTCAAAATGTATGAAGAGAGTTGCAGTTGCTGTATTTGAGGCATTTGTAACTATAAAGGTTGAAAGGTTGTTCATGAATGGCAAAGGCAAGGGACAATGACATTGCCCTATTAATCAGGACAATGACATTGCCCTATTAATCAGGACAATGCCGTAGTGACTGACCATATATAATATGATCAGCGCCCAAGCCTCCTCTCCACTCAAGCTAGGACCAGGGAGGGCCAGGTAATAGCTTCTGATGACTCAGCAGATAGACCTATAGGCTCCCCCAAACCCCCTAAGCTTAGCTCACAAGGATGGTAAGGTTGCAGACACTAATGGCATTAACGAATCTGAGCGGGACTCGAACCCCCGACTGGCAAACACCAGGCAGCGACGTTACCAATCAGGCCACAATATCTCAACAATATCGTTTTAAAGATTTTTGACAGTTGACTTGTATCTTATAATCAATTATATTTAAATAATTATCCGGAGAAATGCAGAACAGGATTCATTTAACCATTGAACGTTTCCTCTGAAATTGACAAGAGATGAAAAGATTTCAAAGTTGCTTCGGGAATTTAAACTTGTCATCTTTAGCAGCTCATTTACGCTTAACCATAATTTCCAGGTATAGATGGTCCCTTTTCTCACACATGCATTTATCCAGTTGGAGATATCTCGTAAGATATGTTAACGCTTCATGTCTATTTAAGACTATTTAAAGACTTCAGCAATCGAATATGTTTTTTTCCAATACGTGCGCGTTATTTTATAGTTACTGATTTGAGAATTTCTCCTTCCAACCATACTTTATCTCAACAGCGGATAATAGTTTTTACATTCTGCAACTCATGGATTCTATTTCCTCTTCTTTCAGAATTCACAAGTGTGCTTCAATTTATTATATAATTTGTTCTTAATATCCTAAGAAAAGGATTTAGTATGGAGCTTTTTCTTACGTAATGTAAGCTTGATGTACAGTAGAGCCTTTGTTTTATATGTTTACGTATTTGGACGCGTTTCTCTGAAAATATTAACGTTGCGAAACTCCATTGCCGTCACTCTTCATATCGTTTTCATATTCATTTGCTTTGTGAAATAAACAAAGCAGTAATGGATGCCGAGAAGAATAGAAATTGTTTTCGCATTACGGTGTTAGCCACGTTTGGAATTGTAAAAATGATTGGAATGATTTTATTTTTACGTTCTTTTTTCTTCTTCAAGTTAGTTGTCTGGTAGAAAAATGAAAGTTGTTGAATAAAGTTAATGATTTTACTGATAGTCAAGTTGCTTATACAAATATCAAAAGGGACTGTTTGTCGCAGATGAAAGAGGTATAGGACAATATTCTACCTTATTTCTCTTCCACTTGTTTTGTTAAAGTTTTTTTAGATTATATAGGAAATTTTTATTTTAATGTTACTGTTCTTAGAATATTTAATTTTTCCTTTTTTTTCCTTATCTCACTGGGCTATTTTCCCTGTTGGAGCCCCTGGGCTTATAGCATCGTGCTTTTCAAAATAGGGTTGTAGCTTAGCAAGTAAAAATAATGATAATAATTTACTTTGGTAAAAGATTTACTTTTTTTCCAGTCTTTATTTTCTCCTCTTATATGACCTCTTCTTACTTCAGGAACAGGGGCTTATTTTATGGTCTCTGTTAGCTTTCTCTTTCTTTTTCGAATAGCCGACTGAATTGCTGATGGTGTATTGGTAGTGTCTGTGGGACCTTTGGAGGTCGATGGTCAAGGTTCATGGGTATCCTGATGAAGGCATAACACTATCAGTAGGGAGTCACCATTTCTATTTGCTGCACCAAAGTTTCAGACTGGATATAAAAAAAAACCTAATTTAAAAGACCTAGAGTTTCTAATAATTCATCAACATTCATGAATTGTTTTTAACACACTAAAGTAGAGTAAACCATATAGTGGGTAGTAGGTTGGCCAGGGCACCAGCCACCTATTGAGATACTACCGCTAGAGACTTATGGGGTCCTTTGACTGGCCAGATAGTACTACCTTGTATCCTTCTTTCTGGTTACGGTTCACTTTTCCTTTGCCTACACACACACACTACACACACACACACACACACACACACACACACACACACACACCGAATAGTCTGGTTTAAAGCCGTTGAAATGTCAAGAAACTAAAACTGGAAGATATATTGTATGTGGTGTATAAATTGTTAAATTAATTTAGCTTATATCAGCATTCCAAGAATTGCTGCTTTCCGTCATTTGCCCTTCCCAACAACATGGACTCTAGACTCAAAGTATGTGCGTGCGTTACCTCTCTGGCTATCCATATCATATTAGGTTTGCTTTCCTCTTTCCGTAGAGAACTTGTGTTGTATAGTTTAAAGTTTATTTTACTTTACGAATATTAATACAACACTAAGGTAAAGGTTGTTCAAAGAATAGTCCATGATTTTAAAAGATTGTTTGCTTCCTAATGATTGTAATTTCATATTAGATGTCTTTCTTAACATGAGTATTACCAAACCATCTTAATTTTTAAGATCAACATATTTAAATGCTTTTATTTATTGACTGATCTGTATTATCAAGCACATAAACCTATTTCTATAGACGCCAAAATTGCTGCGTACGTCCTTTATGTTTCCCTCGCGTGATTTTTCCAAGCGTAAGTAGAAGAGGCAGTTAGCGTCATTCTCCAAATTTCTTGTGCTCAGATTTCTTTTTATTATGATTTTTTTCTCTCTTTTTTTTTTTACATTTCGGAGAAGTCGAGAATCTCCTCCCTTGAATCTCTTTCTTTAATGTAGAAATAACGTTCGAAATGCCAGGCCCGTTTCGTAGTCTTTCCATCTGAGGCGATTAAATGATAATCCTAACGTATTTCCCAAGTCTTTGGAAAGAGCAAGAGACCGTCTTAAGAATTTAGGTCGTTTTTCTTCTCTGGAAGAGATGGAGGATGAGGCAGGGGGATTTAGGGCGTGGGGAGGGGCGGGGGCTAGCTGCTGCAGAGGAAGAGAAATGGGGGAAGTGAGGCAGTGACGACGAGGGAAGAAAGGCTGGGGAAGAGCTGGGGAGCGTAGATTAGAAACTTTATGGGCTTGTTGCTGAGGGAACGAGAAGGAGACCCTAAGGAGGGGAAGGAAGGCCAAGGGACATACGAGGAGAAAATTCGCTTTTAAAGGAAACTATGATGAAAGTGTATAAGGTGTCAGCAAGCAATGGCGTGGGGCATATGAGGCCGCTTCAGCTAATAGCGGATGGTGTATGTTGGTGAAAGATGTCTGGACTTTTCGGTAGCCAGCCAATTTTTTTTTTCAAGTTATGCTCATCTATTACATTTTACTAGACTTTTATAAGGGAAGACGTCGGACGAAATTATGATGCATGATTACTTAGGGCAGTATTTCGAAATGTTTATTAATGTTGGTTTAAGCTTTTTGATATATTTAACGGTTTGAGAAATTGGTAAACATTTTCAGACTGGTACTTGTCACCTTAATAATGACAATGGCTGCGCTTGAAAGTTCTAAATTCATATACTGTTTATATATATATATATATATATATATATATGTGTATGTATATATATATATATATATATATATATATATATATATATATATATGTATATATATATATATATATATATATATATATATGTATATATATATATATATATATATATGCGTGTGTGTGTGTTTTATATATATATATATATATATATATATATATATATATATATATATATATATATATATATATATATATATATATATACATACATACGTGTATTCATACACACCAGAAAAAATGAGAGGTGATTATGTTTACGCAAGCACACAGATCATCTAATGCTGGAGAGGTTTCCTGCGCTAATGTTGTCAAACCTGGACGCATTTAATGGTCGACTGCGGTAGGGGCAGTTGTCTTGAAGTCATTTTTCGGGGAAACGGTTTCTTATTCATTATATATATATATATATATATATATATATATATATATATATATATATATATATATATATATATATATATACATACATACATACATACATACATACATACATACATACATATATATATATATATATATATATATATATATATATATATATATATATATACATATATATATATATATATATACACATATACATATGCATATAAAACGACGAAAGATGCTGTGGGCTATATACAATTAATCCATATGTTACGCTTTTTTTAAGATTCTAGTGTTTTGGAAGTTTGACTACGACTCATCTTGAAGTTAAAGAATGTGTGTGACATTGATGTGTCATGTGGATATCCCTGTTATGTAAAAGGCCTTAGTGTTATACGGTATATATATATATATATAATATATATATATATATATATATATATATATATATATATATACACACACACACATACACTTCCATGAAAGATTAGAAATGATAAATGTTAAAAGGAAGTTACGAATAGACAAACATATAATACCAAACGATGAAATGTGTAACGTTCATATGTGTGTATAGCTTAATATGTACATATGTTTTGGAATGGACTTGTTTTAGTATTTACGAATACAAATTGAAAAACTGTACTTATATCTGTCTCTTAAACTCCGAACTAAGACAACAAAGCTTCACTGATTGGTTACAATTCCTTAAAATCATTAGATATCTTCCCCCTGAATTATACGATTGAATCTCTCCTTAATTGGTCCTGATTACCCGTCTCGTACCTAAATGAAAATCTGCTTAGACGGCATAATTACAAAGAGGAACTCTTTAAAAGTGTTGTTAGAATTTTAGATGATTATACAGATACCGCTTGTAATTGAAATAAATTGTTCGAACGCACGGGTGCTCAGGGTTTTATCTTATATCAACCGAAAATATATAAAAGGCTTAGTTCCTCCTCCGCCATGTTTTGCTGAACGGTGTTGATTACTTTGCAATTAAAGAAGGTGATTGTGGCTGAGAAGATATTGAGCCTTTGTGCAGTTGGAAGGAGGGGGTGGGGAAAGGGTGAATACTTAATTTCTCTTATATTTTCTTGGCTATTTCTGTTGATAATATTTCTTTAAATTCTGTAGCTGTATGGGGACACATTTAATTTTTTTTTTATATCCATTGACTTTACTATGATTATTATTTTCTTTTTGCACGTTTCTACTCGAACAATGTGTGTGACACTATTTATCAACATTTTATTTGCTAACTTTTCCTTGAAATATCTTTTGATTTCAGGAACCATCTGCTTCAAGGCATCGAAAGTATTACTAATTTTAAGGAAAAATACTATGCTCTATTATTGCATTGAAATAATTATCCTTCGCGCCACAGAGATACGAAATACTTCGTTTTTCAAAATTATAATTAAGTACAGTGACATGAGGAATACTTATGTTAGTTTCTGAGTCTCACTATGACTCATTTTCGACTGGGCTTAATTACTAAGGCTTTTTGCAATGTGTATTGATGTTTGGTTTGAAGGCAGGACAATAACCTCATGGACAGCTCTCCACTTAATTCTAGGCTAAAGATTATCTTGAGCGTATAAACTCTTTAAGCAGAGTTATGTATAAGATAAACCTTTTCGAGATTGTATAAAGAACTTCCTTCTTAAATAAAAAGGTACGTTATAGCTTATTACCTCCACCAAAAAGGTTATAAAATGACCTTCGTTTATTTATTTATTTATGTTTGTTTGTCTGTTAGCAGGATTACGTCAAAACTTGTTGCCAGGTCTTCGCCAGATTTTAACAACGGAGAGGTAGTATGCTCCCAAAGAACCCATTAAATTTTGGAGGTGATCCGTATGAAGATCGCGATTCTGGTTATTGTTATTATTTAAAGTAGATTTATTAACGAGCAGCATATGAAAAAGGGAAAGATAGGTCCGTAGACTTGAGTAAAATGTTGACTATCTTCATTGGTAGAGATCTGAAGTATCTGATTGCTCTTTCTACTTGTTTTTCTTATTATTTATAACGTGATGTAGAAAATGTGACCTTGATTAATATAATTTGTAAATCAATGATTGTTGTAGAGACCAGAGAAGGCAAATTACTCGTTTGAAGGAAACATATATAATTTCGAAACAAAACCTCTTATGTCATTTTCAAATAAAACAGCTTAAAAATAATAAAACATAACATCTTATATGAAATTGTTTCAATATTTTTGTTTGTTTTGTAACGTTATGAGAAACATATCTTTATTACTGATGTTTTTTGTAACCGTTTTCTCTTCCCATTTCCATAACTGGGATGTCAGTGTTATCTCACATGGAATATTTCTTCTTTTTTTTTTGGTTTGTTCCATATGAATATATTCACACGGTGAATAATTAAAATCTTAATATCTCGGTGTCGTTTTCGCTAAGAGTGTGTTGTTGTTGTTGTTGTTGTTGTTGTTGTTGTTGTTATTATTATTATTATTATTATTATTATTATTATTATTATAATAATAATATTATTTTATTACATTCCTACCATTAGCTAAGCTACAACCCTATTTGGAAAAGCAGGGTTCCAATGAGGAAAATAGCTCATTAAGGAAAGGAAATAAGAAAATTATAAACTATATATGAGAAGTAATGAATAAGAAATAAAAAAAATATCTCAAGAATAGTAACAACTTTAAACTAGATGTGTCATATATAAACTGTGAAGAGAGACTTAAGGCAGCCTGTTCAACATAGATATATTCGCTGCAAGTTTGAACTTCTGAAGTTTTACCGATTAAACTACCTGAATAGGAAAATCATTATACATTCTGGTCACAAATGGAAAAAAACTTCTAGAATACTGTGTAGTGTTAAGGCAAATGATGATGAAGACATGATTGTTAGAATGAAATGCATACCTAGTACTATTTACAGGATGGTAGTCTGGGAAGTTTTAAATGTAAATGATGGTCAGAATTATGGAAAATTTTATACATTCATAAAGAACTAACTGAACGATGATACCAAAGATTAACATCAAGATCAGGAATAAGAAATTTAATAAATTAGGAAGTTTATATTTCCATCAAATTAAGATGAGAATCAACAGCTGAAGACCAGATAGGAGAACAATACTCGAAACATGGTAGAATGAAAAAATTATGCATTTCTTCAGAATAAATTGATCACCAGAAATCTTGGAAGACTTTCTAAATAAGCCATTTTGTGCGCTCTTGAAGAAGAAACAGACCAAATGTCTTTCTCAAAAGTAAATTTGTAATCAAGAATCTTAACAAAGTTTTAAAGGAGTTATATATAGTTAAAGAAACGTTGTCAATGCATAGATCTGAATGTTTAGCTAGACCTCTATTAACGGATTCAGCAGTCCTAGCTTCCATTCAGCAGATAGAATTGATGAAAAGAGAGTAGCATCATCTGCATATGCAACGATTTTGTTTTCAAGGCCAAACATATACCATGTGCATACGGACTCGGAAAATGAAGAGAAGGGGACAATTACCCAACAAATGATGCCCTCCAAAACCCAAATAGGCAACTTCCAAGTGCAGTGAATCTTCCCGAAAAAGACTATTGAACATTAAAAAGAGGTAGAACTTGTGGAGGCAAGACTTTGGAGCAACACTTATGAATAAAATGGGAATTCAATCTCACCAATTAGTGCCCATGTGGCCATCCAATGCAAACGATAAAGCATATACTTCTTGATTATTGTCAACTGAGAACCGTCTGCACAAATCAGGACCTACTGGATGCTAACGAAGCTGACAACCAATGGATCCAGTATTGGCGCAATAAGATATGATAATTTATATATAGGATGATAAATAATGGCCCAAGAACACTACCCTTAGGGACACCACCAGATGTTATTTACCTATACTATCTATGGTACTCATCAATAACTACTCATTGCAATCTATTACTTAAAAATTCAAGTATATATATATATATATATATATATATATATATATATATATATATATATATATATATATATATATATATATATATACAGACATACATACATATAAAGTATGTATGTATAGAATTAAAGACGTGCTATAAAACCTGACCTTCGTTAGTTTGTCTAATAAATTAAGGATCGCTGTTCGACTCGCCGTTACATAGTTTATTTGAAGCCAATAGTGATTTGTTCATGGTGAAATGTCTCTTTATAGCCCGAGGACACGGTCGCTTTCAGTCCTACGCATCCGATATTTATTGGGATTAGGTTGCTGGAAAGTTCGTGCTTAGTTTTGGAAACTATCCTTTCGTGTTTTTATCGTATATATTTCATTTATTTTGTTTTATAGAATATAGATTTCTCCTTGGTTTCATTATTGTTTAGTTTTGAGAGAGAGAGAGAGAGAGAGAGAGAGAGAGAGAGAGAGAGAGAGAGAGAGAGAGAGAGAGAGAGAGAGAGAGAGAGAGTTACAAGAATTTTGGATGTCTTAAAGACTTTATAGTCCATCCACGGAGACTCCATATGCTCTTTGGTAGAGCGATTTAGTTTAAGCATTTAGAGAGTTTTTCTTGTCTAACTTATTCTTGAACTCGTTTACCGTGTAGTTTACTCCATCCGCTGGAAGTCTACTCCAAGTATTTGCTATTTTGTAGGCAAAGAAATGGCCTCATTGAGTGGTGTTATAGAGAGAGAGAGAGAGAGAGAGAGAGAGAGAGAGAGAGAGAGAGAGAGAGAGAGAGAGAGAGAGAGAGAGAGAATTCCAGGAAGCATTACCTTGTAAAATCAAGATGTTAAACAACAGTGTTCGTTGCTTTTCATCACTTCAGTGTTCTACATACAAATGCACAGTAGTATAAATAATTAATATGCGTGTGTCGCTGAATTATAGGTTACTCTATTTTGCTGTCCTTATCATGACTTAGATCTTTCCTGCTGTAAATCAGATAAGAATCGCCACGCTTCACGGCCCGTCGATGGATGCTTCACTCCTTCTGAAATGAATGCCCAGCAATTAAATTATTATTTTGGGGGACCTTCACTGAACCTGACGTAAACAAGAGAAGTTCATTAGTCTCCGTTCCTGGATATTGTAGTCTTCCACCTCATAGGCTTCCAGCTATTTATTATTGCTATTAATTAATTACGACCTATTGGATGGGTTCCTGGCTGGCGCTCGCCGGACTTGGGTTTGAGTCCCGCTCAAGGATAGTTTATCTTGTGTGTGCAACCTCGCCATCCTTATGAACTAAAGATGGGGAATTGGGGAGAGTCTATAAGTCTACCTGCGAGTCATCAGCAGCTAGTGCCTAGCCCTCCCTGGTCCTACCTTGGGTGGCCAAGGGCTTGGGCGCTGACCATATGTATATATGGTCAATCACCGGGGCACTGTCTTGCTAGCAAGGGCAGTGTCACTGTCCCTTGTCTCTGCCATTCACGAGCGACCTTCAAACAAGCTTTCAGCTATTTACCATTGTTATTTGCTTTATGATTATTTATGGTATCGAATTGGTTGCCTCCTCATGTATCAGCTTTCGCAAGCGTCTGGTTTCTTAATGCACGATGATTATAGCTGGCAGCCTTTTTTGGGTTTATAAATGGCTTCTTGACAACACTCGAGGACGGGCACTCGTAAGCAGTCTGCCCCGAGGTCCAGTTGTCTCGTTGCGACAGATGTGCCCATTTTTCTTCTTTTTAATGCCTGTGATAACAATGGATTTAGTTATTAACTTTTATGCTTCAGGGAGTGCACTAGAAATTTGAGGCTTAGTGTTCAAATTTGATATCTCATTTAAAATAAGAATTCACCTTTTTTGTTCTTTTTTTTATTCTTATCACATGTATTAATACCATTGTAAAAGTCTTTGATTGGTCTTATTAGTTTGCGTATTTTCAATAATGAAAGGAATAATATTGATAATAACTGACAAAATTGCTCTTTCATTTTCCGTGTACTCGTGTTTTTTACCTGTAGCCAGTAAGTGGTAGCTTCAACTTCACTAGCCAGAATAAAACCTATGGATTTTAAGCATATTACTGGAGGAAAAAGTTCGGAATGAGGTCAGTTTTATTAGAATTGATTTCAAGAGAAAACAAAAGCTGAGCGCATTCACTAAATGTTCATTTTGCCATTTTGTGTAGCGGTTGTTATCTCTCTCTCTCTCTCTCTCTCTCTCTCTCTCTCTCTCTCTCTCTCTCTCTCTCTCTCTCTCTCTCTCCTTCTCCTTCGTCAAAATGACATATGCAACGCTTACGTGACCAAGAAAAGGAAATGTTTATTTTCCAATTTTTTACCACATCGAATAAATAAGGCAAACTTTTGTATTTTAGCATAGAACATCGAGACAGAGATAGAGACAGACAGAGAGTGCTTTTGTATAATTTGATTTTACTTGACCAGTCTTGGTAATGCCAAGCATCTTTTAAGAACAAACTCATATGTGAACTGAAAATAAAATCGTACCCAACACCGAAGACGAACGACTTCCTACGCAGAGAGGGACCGGCCGCGGAAGACCCATTCCTTTTTCTTTTCCAAAACAGACCGACGTTCATAATGTGAAGTTATTGAAGGAATACATTGTGGATTTTGTGCTTTTAAATTCGCCCGACGCTTTATTTGGGCGAAACGCTCCGAAAGCATGCAAGCGACGGAGAGGATTCAAGTCGGTCGTAATTACCTTCAAGTGAAGGTTTTAGTTGCACATTTACAATCGTGTGCCTTATCATTAGAGTAATTCTTTTGTGTCGATTGGTTTCCGACATAATTGGTCGTTGACAGGTAATTGAGACAGTAGGGCTCTGGAGTGGAATCCGGGTATAAATATGTCCCCCCTATGCGTAATAAGGAATCATGAGATAATTGAAGCTCTAGGAAGCTTTTGTCTGTTGCGAGCTCAAGCTGTTAAAGCTTCATACATGAAATAGTGGTTAGTTAGAAACAAAGGCATTTCCTATTTGAGCTGTCGGTATTTACATTATTTTATGGATGGTATGTCTTCATGTAAGGATTATTATGTGGATTTTACGCGGCCATTTCAGGTAAGAGCGAGGTATTTCTTTGATGTTGGCGCACAGGTGCGTCTTTGAACGGTGGGTGTTTGTTTTGTACCCACTTAATGACCTGATTACAAAGCAGAAAGTATGAGTTAGATGTTATATGCGCATCGAAAGGTATCATTATTGCAAGGAGTAAAAGAGGCAATAAAGATGGAAAAGAGAAAAGGCGAAATAATTTTCCTCAATGGTTACACGTTTATCGAATTAGATGATTTCGTGGAGAAATGAAAAATAGATATGTAGGTGTTTGTGATGTAACGCATCACATTTTATTGTTATATTTGCTAATATATTTATATTTTTCCGAGTTATTTATTAAACTTATATTGAATCATTATATACCACAGATAAATTACGTACATGCCAACAAATCCACAAATAATTGGGTAGTCCGTTTTTTGAATGGTCGAATAAAGTCTCTTCTATTTCATTTTCTGTAATAACTTAGGATACGACCGTAATATCGTTTCAATTTTGTTTATTTTTATTTTTTTTTTTTTATTGGACATTTTTATACTAGTTTAAAGATTCTCAAGATTTTATGCTTGTTTCATAACAACGGAAAAATTATAGACTGCTGTAATATTCGTATTGCTGCATGTTAGTAACTATTTTCTTTGCATCTACTTATTATTTCGTCATTGAGCAGATAAAATGTTTGCATAGTCATTACACCCTCTTTGTAAGTGTAAGGAAATTGACGTTGATTGTTGATGCTCCATTTGCATGAAAATTAAATATTCAACCTGAGTATTGCCTATATTTATTTCTTATGATTACATGTTCATAATAACGGAAAAGACTATGCGTAGTAGGAGAGGGAAGAAAAGCCACTAGCGTTGTTGAAATAAAATTATGGTTTAAGACTGCGTATGAATAATCATCCCTGAATTGAGAGAAAGAGAGAGAGAGAGAGAGAGAGAGAGAGAGAGAGAGAGAGAGAGAGAGAGAGAGAGGAGAGAGAGAGAGAGAGAGAAAAAAGTTGCTTCACTTTTGAGAACGTATAAGCTCTTGACCTGGGGCAGAAAATTAAATTGGCCAAGTAACCAGTTAAATTGTTAAGCGTGATGTGGATTTAATTTATTACTTGTTGGTTTAATGAAGTTGCGAGAGTAAGGCGAACCCGAGTTTTGGTATTCAAACGGATCAGTTTCATTATGGATTGAAGGGCATAAAGTGGAAAGGCAATTAAAGATGACTCGAAATGTTACGGTTTTTTTTTTTATATATGGAGTTTACGTTTTTCTTTATATTTATTGTTTTGTATCGATCTGGACCTTTCGTTGGTGTTCTACATCAGACCATTAAATTTCTCTGATAGTTTCTGTGACAATTTTTTTTTTCATATTCTTTACGAAGATGTTAATTTAGCACTATGACCCGATTCCATCTTTAATCGAGATCGGCGTTGTAGTATCAATTTTCATAAAATTTTCATAAATCATTATATTCATGCATGGTGTATACACATTTTTTTAATCTACATAAATATTTATTTAAGCAATTATGGATTCATAAAGAAGCATTTATTTCTCAGATTAATAATCAGTTTGCTAATGGTGAAATATGACTGATCGCAAATGATGTTTGCATTAGTTGCATCCTGTAATTCAGTTATCTCAAGAGATTTATTACTTCAGCTTATTACAGCCTTGAGCATTTGATCTCTCTCTCTCTCTCTCTCTCTCTCTCTCTCTCTCTCTCTCTCTGAGTGAGTATGTGTTTCATGTATCAATTGTAATTGAGTTTGGTCCTTCATATTGATTTCCATAAAATGTCTTTACCTCGGAGGTAGAGAGAGAGAGAGAGAGAGATGAGAGAGAGAGAGAGAGAGAGAGAGAGAGAGGAGAGAGAGAGAGAGATAAGACTGTAATTTGTTGCAAATAAATTTCCCGAGGCACTTATCCCAATCCCGTTCGTAGTCGGTGCCTTCATCTCCTCGGAAATTCACTCACTTTTCAGGAAATCAGAGGAATATTTCTTCTTGAAAGAGCCTTAATTATCCTTCTCTGAGCTTGAGTTTTTTTCCATTTCTTTTGGAAATACCACTGAACCTTTTTTTTTTATTATTCTTTTTCCGCTTTTAGATTAACTAGGAAGAAGTGATTTCATAGATATTTCTAGTTTTTCATATAAAAAAAAAACCCTAAATACTTTCTGGAAGAATCCATATTTTTTTTCATTTCATTCTTTAATTTAATTTTATTCTTTTATATCTTCTAATTTCGAATTCTTTATGATTTTCGTTAATAGATGGCCTTCATTATATTCATAAAACGTAGATATTTTTATTCGTTTTGCCTTTTTATCCCACAAACTTCTTTCTAAAAGACCTGGGAGACTTGATGTGTGTAGAAATATATGCATTATCAGACGTATTCTTATTTCATTCTTTATACTCTTTTCAGAATTTTTCAGAATAAAAGAAATTTTACAGATATTTATTTCTTGAATTTGTACAATTTTAAGTCCTTTGGTTTACAACTCAGAGCGTTTGGGATTTTTCCATTTTTTCTGCTCTGTAAAGCGAAAAAAGAGATTGGTATGTTTTAAAACATTTTTCTCTCCCCTTTTGTCCCCCGTTTGCCTCGGGGAATAAATCTTTTGAAACCCGAGAAAAAAAGAAAAATAGAGCACCGTGGTTGAAAATGCAAAAAGGGGAAGAATTGATTATGGAAAAATGAAAAAATTGGTATATATTTCATAAAATGTAGAATTAAGAAATATAAAAAAGCTTTACTGATTTATGTGATCCATCTAGTTTTGCATGATTTGGATATACGCAATTACAATCAAACTTAAAGAATAAAGGGTAGTTGACATATATTATTTTGTATTTTAGTATTCTGAATATATACGCTTCGTGTGTTTAGATATATGTATATATATTGTTTTGAACGGGACCAATGGAAAGAGGGATTTAAGCTAACACATGGCACATACACATACAAACATAAGCAAAAGCTGTGGGATTTTTAGTTGTTTTTGATGAAATAGAAATTATTTGATACCACTCAAATTTATTCCCCCCCCCCCCCCTCCAACCTCTGTTAATGACGTCTATGCTGAGTTAAATTTAAGTGAATATATTTATTAGCAAATTAATCATTTGATTTTTAGTTATGGGCAAATTAATTATTTGAATTTTAATATAGTGACAAATTAATCATTTAAATATATGCAAAATGAATACTTTTAAGTTTAAATATACTTCTCGGCAATTGAATATATGTTGCATTCGTGTAATAACCATTTGAAAGTTAGGTGATAATTACAATATATAAGCAGAAACGGCAATTTAAGTACATAATGTACCTGATGTATAAATCAAGTACCCCGTGATATTGAAAGCATATAATTTCTCACTCTCTCTCTAAATTTCACACCAATGGGTCTCACGGTACTCAGAAATGCCTATTGGAGACCTATAGGGTCGCGGGGCGTGCCACAATGCTGTCTGCCTATGTTTAGAGGGCCTAACCTTAAGTAACTGACAAATGAGATCTCAGCATGCATAATTTCTCTCTCTCTCTCTCTCCTCTCTCTCTCTCTCTCTCTCTCTCTCTCTCTCTCTCGTCTCTCTCTCTCTCTCTCTCTCTCCCACCCCTACTCCTCTGAACTTCCCCCTTCCTCATTCATTTTCCCCTTCACCCCTCCCCTTCTTATGAACATTATTTTCTCTTCCTCTCTGCTCTCACTTCCCTGCTTCCTGTTGAAATTTCCCATCATATTTCTTCCCCTTTCCCTTCGCTTCTGCATTCCCCTCCCTAAAACATATTCCTGTTCTTTCAGTTCCCTTGCATGCCCCTTCCCCTCTTTTAATCTTCTCCTCTCCCTCCTTCCTACTTATATTCCCCTTCCTCCTCTTTCTAATCGTTCCTATTTATATGCCTCTCCTCCTTTCTTCCCCTTCCTCTGTATACACACCTTCCCCCTCTCCCTATTCCTTTACCCCTTCCTCTATCTACACACCTCCCCCCTTTCTACTTCCTTACCCCTTCCTCTATCTACACACCTTCCCCCCCTTTCTACTTCCTTACCCCTTCCTCTATCTACACACCTTCCCCCCCTTTCTACTTCCTTACCCCCTTCCTCTATCTACACACCTTCCCCCCTTTCTACTTCCTTACCCCTTCCTCTATCTACACACCTTCCCCCTTCTCCTTTACCCCTTCCTCTATCTACACACCTTTCTCCCTTTTCTACTCCTTTACCCCTTCCTCTATCTACACACCTTTCCCCCTTTCTACTCCTTTACCCCTTCCTCTATCTACGCACCTTCCCCCTTTCTACTCCTTTACCCCTTCCTCTATCTACACACCTTCCCCCCTTTCTACTCCTTTACCCCTTCCTCTATCTACACACCTTCCCCCCTTTCTACTCCTTTACTCCTTCCTCTATCTACAACACCTCTCCCCCCTTCCTATTCCTTTAACCCTTCCTCTTTCCATCCCTACCCCACCCCCCCCCTCTCCATTCCTTTAACCCTTGCTCCTTTCCCATCTCCTTTTGCAATGCCGATCGAAGGACTTACAGGTGAGGTGGGGAGTGGAAGGATACCCAACAGGTTCACGTAGTCAAAGCAAGAAGTGGAGGAGGAATGTTTGTTTGATAGGCTTCTTTATGGAAGATGTAGAAATATTTATTCAGTTTGGCTTTTATCCCACTAACTTGTTTCTAATGTAACTGGGAGAATTTATGCTTGTAGAGATATAAGCATTATGAGACGTCTTCTTATTTTATTCTTCATGCTTATTTTTCAGAATTTTCTTAGAGTGAATATGATAAATAATAATAAGATTATTTTCCAGGTGTTTTAGTTCTTTCAGAAATTGTACAATTTTATAGTAACAAGATCAGTATAAGAATAATTGAAATTGATTCATTATTATTATATTCCATTTGTGTCAGCATTGAGAGAGAGAGAGAGAGAGGAGAGCAGAGAGAGAGAGAGAGAGAGAGAGAGAGAGAGAGGAGAGAGAGAGAGAATTTAACTCATATGGATGGATAGAGCGTATATTTTTAAAGTGTTTCTTGGCGTTCATTAGACAAAGTGCCTTTTTGACATTCAACGGGAAAAGAACTCCCACTATGTCGTATTCCATACAGGCCAAGATTACAAAGGGTCGCTTATGCAAATTACAATACGTATTTCACACATTACTGAAAATGACTTGGCCGAAGACATATGTAATCTCATTCTCGCACATACTGAGAGCAGTCTTACTTCGAAAATTC
>NC_090743.1:10832115-10842115 GCF_036898095.1 Palaemon carinicauda
TTTTATATATATATATATATATATATATATATATATATATATATATATAATTATATATATATAGATAGATAGATAGATAGATATTGAGGACATCGATTCGCTGCAGTCTATATATATATATATATATATATATATATATATATATATATATATATATATATATATATAGTTAGATAGATAGATAGATAAATAAATAGATATATACATAGATATTGAGGACATCGATTCGCAGCAGTCTATATATATAATATATATATATATATATATATATATATATATATATATATATATATATATACCAGAGGTGTAATCAGCATCTTTTATGATACTTTTCTGACAGTTTGTATAAATCTTAAGAAATGGACGGTGTGAGTTGATCCAAAGGTAAAAAAAAAAAAAGAAACCATCACCTGGTCGTTTCGCAAATCTGCCATTTTTCACTTGGCCGACGCGTGAATACAGAATTGATATTATGCGACGTTATCAAGATGAACCCCATCTCTCAATCGGAGATAGATAGATCCTCGAGCGAAGTGTTTAGGAGAGACGACGCCTTAATGGCTGGCGGCACTCTGGGCTTTTCCCATTATGATTGGTTGCGGGTCAGTAGGTTGATGCCGTCTTAAAGAAACAAAAGGATTTTGGGGCTGGGAAAAGGAAGGTTGATTTGCTAGGGAAATGGTTTGTGTAAGTAAAGGAAGAGATCGATGGATATTGGAAAAGGGTTTGATTTTCTGGAATTGTAACGGTTGATGTGAAAGGGAAATGGCTGATGCTGAAGGAATAAAATAAGGAATGTTGTGAAAAAGAAAATGTTCAATTAAAACAATTGTTGATGTTGAGGGAAAAGGCTATGTGAAATGAAATAAGGGATGTTGTGAAAAAGGAAATGCTAATTTAAAACAGTGAAACTGTCATGGAACATGATATGTTTTAAAAAAAAAAAGGAAAACAGTCAAAAAATGCAAATAGATTGATGTTATGTAACCAAAAAATTGTTTACTGAAAAGAAAGCAAAATTATTTAAAAAAGAAAAAGAAAATAAAAAGATTCAAGACGATTCGACCCATGGCTGGATAAGAAGGAATGAATGGTCATGTCAAAGTTCATTTCGTTTACTCTTGCTAATATTTTATGATCACGTCGTTCCGCTGCAAGTGGCATTATTCATTCCAGTTCTGATATCTTCAAATTATCATTTTCTTTTCTCAAGGGGCAGAGGAAAGAAGAAAGTGTGTGTGGGAAACCCAATTGCACACAGATGTTTTCGAGGCGCTTCACTATTTCTTATGTTATGAAAAAAAAATATATTTTAAGTCCTTCCCACCCCAGTCCTTTATAATAGATTGTATTTTTTATTAGAACCAGGATCTTAAGGGAATAAGATTAAATCTTTAATTCTAACCACCTCTCCATCTTTGATAGTGAATGAAATAGATTTTCTTATTGTATATGATGTCTCATTCACAGGGGCAAAAAAAAAAAAAATAAATAAATAAACGACACGAAGTATGTTAATTTCGTGGGAACTATATTTTCAGTAAAGATAAATATTGAAGCATTGACAAGAAGCCTTCTGTTAGAATAACACTTTTCATAAATTTGCTAGGTTTATTTCTTTGCAGTAATTGATTTAAAAAAAAAAAACTGCTTTTGAATAAGCACTTGGAAGAAAAATCATTTTGAGAATATTGTGGATTGGTCAAACCTACCCAATTGTTATTTTATTATACAGATTTCATATGCCGGATTTGAAATAAGTTATTAACATAAGAATAAAGTATTTGGTAAGAGGATTTGTATTTATATAACTGTCAAAACGGTCAAATTTTTCATTAATTGCTTTAACTGCACAAACTACCAATGTTTTTTTTTTTTTTTTTTTTTTTTTAAGATTTCGAGAAATGGTTAACTATATGCGGAGTACTATTAAATTATATGGATATTATAATCAACAATCTATTCTTATTACAAATTCTGTCTCGTGTTCTTAATTTTGTTAACTTATGTAGACACTTAATTTTTCATTTATTTGTGATACAGTCAGTACTTTCATTTTGTGACTTTCATATCATAATTTATTTTCCATGCTGTTTTTTTTTATTCATGTTTATCGTATAATTTTCTCTATTTTCCAATCTGCTTTATTTTGATTTATATGCTTTTCATATCATGAATTTTTTTATTTTCCATTCGGCTTTGTTTTTATTTATATGTTCTTCATATGATGATTTTTATCATTTTCCATTCTGTTTTTTTTTAATTTATGTGTTTTTCATATTTTTTTTCCAATAGGGTTTATTTTGATTCATATGCGTTTTATGTCTTGAATTTTTCCCATTCTGCTTTAGTTTTATCTATATGCTTTTCATATTATTTACTTTTAATCGTGTTTTTTTTTTTATTTATATGCTTTTCACATCATGATATTTTAATTTGATTTTCTTTACTTTCCAATCTGCTTTATTTTTATTAATATACTTTTCATATGAATTTTTTTTTACTTTCCACTCTGTTTTGTTTTTATTTATATGCTCTACATATTTTCTTTACGTGCCATTCTGCTTTGTTTTCATTAATATGCTTTTTATATGATTTTTTTTTCCATTCTGCTGTTTTAATTTATATGCTTTACATATTTTCTTTACTCTCCATTCTGCTTTGTTTTCATTATTATGCTTTTCATATGATTTTCTTTTTTTCCATTCTGCTTTGTTTTCATTATTATACTTTTCATATGATTTTCTTTATTTTCCATTCTGCTTTGTTTTTATTTATGTCTAAACCGTCCTTTTTCCCTCGTCTCCGAGAGAGAGAGATATTGGCCGATATATATGCAAAGACCTGAATCCGAGGAAATGACAGCCATCACTGGAATAGATTAGGTGATCCGTTTTCATTTTCACCCTTGATGTGACGGGGAGAGTCAGACCCGGAATCGGAGAAAGAATAGATGGCCTTCCGGAGATAAAGTTGAGGAGCCAGAGATTTGGTTTGATGCTGATGACCATGGCGGTGATGATGTGTTGTAGATGATGCGCCGATGGTGGCTTCTTGCTGGGGGTGATGGGAGAATCGACGGGCATACACAAATGCTTACTGTTATTTATTTATATTATTGATATATTTGAAATGGTTTAATTTTCTTATGAAGGGAGTTGCTAAAGAAAGTGTTACCCTTCCGATTTTCAGCTATTGTTTTGAGGTTAACAACAACAACAACAACAACAACAACAACAATAATAATTATAATAATGATAACGATAATTAAAATAATAATAATGATAATAATAATGATATAATATCATAATAATAATAATGATAATAATAATGATAATAGTAATAATAATAATAATAATAATAATAATAATAATAATAATAATGAATAAATGCTTTTCGACAACCTCATTTGCTATCAACCTCAGCTGGTTTACTACCAGAAGTATAATTCCCAGCCAAGGCAAGGCCATAGGGTCAATATTTGGATAATTAAAATTAAGAAAGTATGTGTTGTTTTCCAAGTAGCTAGTGAGGCCCCAAGAGTGTGCTGTTTCGGCTAATGTTGTGGAAGTTTTTTTTAAATAGCGGTTTTATCAACGGTTCTGTAGTTGAAGCTAAAATGGAAAAGGAATTGACATCTTCTTTTAATTTACTATAGACGTGTTGTTAGAGGAAATATAATTTTGATTTTATAGTAGGTTCTGGTGAGGTCCAATTGTCTTTTTATAAGTAGTTAAGTTAATATAAGTTTATTGTTTGTAGTTTTAGATTTCGTCTTCTCACTTCAAACAGTTATCGTTGTTTTTCCTTGGACATATGGTTTCTTACAAGCAGGTAATGAGTAGTGTGAAGATGTTTTGTATAAAAAAGACTTATAAAATTGTAAATCAAAAAGGAATATTTTTGTGAGGGAAGAGTCTTAATTTTCTCCGTTGAAACAAAATTGATTAAAAAGTCAAGTCAAATAGGGGGTCCATTTAACTCCATATTAGTGTATAACGTTTCATGAAAGCAAAACATTTTTGTTACGAATTGTTATGCTCTATTTAAGTGATACTTTATCATATTTTTGGGAAAATATGTAAATTTGTTAAAGACCAGAAAGCTGCAAATGAAGCAACAAAATTTTATAGAAAATCTATTTCTGTTACTAAGTGGGGTCCCACAAGGTTCTGTACTAAGTCCAACATTATTCATATTATATACATCATATGTGACTTCACCACCAGATTATCGTACTGATGTTTTGTAATTGACATCACGCAAATAGTTATGCATCCAACGAAACGTACACGAAAAAAAGGACCCAACTGTAAAAAGCAACTAGAAATGTAAAATGTCACTTTCTCTAAAAAGATAAGTCTTTAATCAGATGTACCCACCAGTATTAACTTTTACATCAGAAACATGGAGTCTTACTAAAGCAAAAGGACATAGATAGTTACAACTCAAAGAGCTAGGGAAAGAATAATGATGGGAAGAACACTAAGAATCAGAAAAAGAGAAAAATGGATATGAAAGCAAACTAAAGTAGAGAACATTATAACATGTAAGAAAAAGTAACGGATTTGAGCAGGATATATATCGAGAATGACTGATAATAGGTGGACAAGAAGAATAACAAAATGGGTCCCTAGAGATTGTAAAATAAGCAAGGAAAGGAAGAGAAGACGTGGATTGGCGAGAGGAAAAAAAAAATACTCGTATAGATTTACATAGAAAGACCATAAACAGGCGGGAGTTGAATGTCATGTCTGAGGACTTTGTCTTTCATTGAACTAGTTACGGCTAATTATGTGTGTGTATGTGTGTATATATATATATATATATATATATATATATATATTATATATATATATATATATATATATATATATAATATATAATATGTGTGTTTGTGTGTACGTATATATGTATGTTTGTAGGATAAATCGCACGTGATAAATGTGGAGCAGTGACTCATTCTATGAGCCCTTTCTCAAGAACAAACCTCTTTGCTGAAAATAAGTCATAAATGCACGAGTGGCCATTTAAACTGCCTCCTGTGTCGCTCGTTAATGATGCACACTCGAACTTCGTTGTGTCCAATTTGATAAGGCATCTTGATTATTGCAGGTGACACGGATGATCAGAACCTAAACGTCAGGTAGCAGAAGCTATCCAAACAATAATCCTCAGGGTAATTACCTAGATAGTGAGCTCATTGGGAATGATTGTAAGGTTGTCTGCACGAGTTAAGGGGGGCATTTGTCGAGATGGGCGACACAATAGTAAACAAGAGGCTCTGTAACTCCTGATAAGAGAACTTGAGTGGATGTGTTCCAAATACGACTTTTAGGGGGGGCGGGGGGGGGGGGCGTGCAAGGCCAACCGGCACTTCCAAATGATTGTGAAAGTCTTGGGATTAGCCTGGGTACTCCTTGGGAAGTTTCAGACACCATCCCTGAATTGATGTGAAATATATTTTTCAGGATATGTTTTTAATTGAAACTTCGAATTTGGGTGATCATAAATTGCTTATTTTTTATATATTGCTTACTTCTAATTGATAATAGAAAATATATACTGTAAGTGATATGTTTATGCGAACAGAAATAATTCGTGGATACTCTATTTGTGTAGAATTGTCGCTAAATGTTGTCAATTCATGTTCATTTATATTATTGCCCCATTCCCTTTCAAGGTCAACTCTCCTTCTTATTACGATCCTTCCCTTCCTTCTTCATCTTTATCTATGTTTTCATGCAAGATATCCATGACAACTGCTCACTGAAAGAAAAGCCAGTTCCAATAGAATCTCTCTCTCTCTCTCTCTCTCTCTCTCTCTCTCTCTCTCTCTCTCTCTCTCTCTCTCTCTCTCTCAAATCCTATCATTGTAGTCCATTGTAATCCGGTTGTATAAATCCCTTTTCCGAGAAGCTCAATCATCCGTTTGTTGATCTTTCTTTTCCTTCGAATCTCTCCAGCATTTACTGAGCCTTTTGACGGATTTTATCTTTTGGGTGAAAAAGAATTTGAATTCTATTTAATATTATGGGTTTTTCGATTCTTTGATGCTAGTTATTTTCAGTCTGGTGGGGGATTATGTATGTATTACAAAAGATAGCCTTCTTTTAGTCTTTCAAGTTTTTGGTCTTATTGCTAAATTGTTTCTGAGATGTAAAATAACCATCAACGAACACTTAATGTTGATATATATATATATATATATATATATATATATATATATATCTATCTATCTATCTATCTATCTATCTATCTATCTATCTATCTATCTATCTATCTATCTATCTATCTATCTATATATATATATATATATATATATATATATATATATATATATATATATATATATAAAATCCCCCTTTGAATGGGCATATCATAATGTCGTGACTCGTGAAAGGGTTTTAGTATCGCCATGATCAGCAAATCTGTGCTTGTGACGTCCCCTAATACTAGGTTGGTTTGCTGTGAGCGATCAGACTAAAATCTCCAATCATCACCAATCCCTGCTGCCCAGCATGGTAATGAAAACTGGTCATACCCCTGATATAAGGATATGTCTGAGGCTTTTTTTCTGTAGTGGACTAGAAAATGCTGAATTTGTGGTTTATAATGGTATAATATATGTATTTGCGTACATACAATATATATGCAAGTATATCTGTGTATACACACGTACACACACACACACACACACACATATATATATATATATATATATATATATATATATATTTAAGTATATATATGTGAATATATGTGTGTGCGTAATATATATATATATATATATATATATATATATATATATATATATATATATATATATATATATATATATATATATATATATATATTACATACACACACACACACACACACAACAGCACTTATATATCATTATATGTTAGGAGGGAAAATCAAATAAGTCTTGAATCATGGACATGCGTGCGAACGTCGTAGTGTGTGTATAAAGATGTTTACTTTGATCATTGGCTCTGTAGAGGTAATTATAGTTGCTTTTCCTTCTATCTAACTGGAATGTCTATAACATCTAATTCATCTGTAGTTCAGAATGGGTTATAGCTATTGCTATGATTTTATTTTCAGTATTATTTAGGGACACTTGAAATATTTTAATATAAGATTTATTCTCACAGGTCAATTGTAATTTTCAAGAAACGAGTAGATTTTTTATTCTTTGATAGCCTAAATTATGATTTTTTTTTTTTCAAAACAAAACTAAACATAGTTTAGAATTTCAGGTCGACCGTACTTCTATAATGAAAGAATAACAAAATTTGATTGAGAGAAAGTTCGTAAGTTATGATTTTATTTCAAAACAAAACTAAACATAGTTTAGAATTTCAGTTCGACCGTACTTCTATAATGAAAGAAAAACAAAATTTGATTGAGAGAAAGTTCGTAACCATGTCACCTGGTTTTTAAAAACAAATATTGAACTGTAGACGTTAAATAATTAGACAACAAAACTTCTTAAAGCATTATGCTGCTGCTTGAAAAACATTTGGTAATTTTCTCCGAATATTAAAGTAGCAATCAGTTGTGCATATTTAGAAACGTACTTATTTGTAGTAGATTGGTGTAAAATTATAGTTGATGAGCATTTTATTGTCCGGTTTCTAGACATGCAATTAAGAAAAATAAGTATATTCGGATGATTATGCGTTTGGACATGTAATTTCACTTGTCTATTCTTATCTTTAGACGAAAATGTTTTAGTCCGTAATTATCGTTAGTATTTTCTTCTTAGTTTTAGTAAACATATTTTATATAAGCATTTTAAAGCTATTTGATGCCATGTGAAACTCTGAAAAGGTCCTCATGTCAGGATTATTGATGTAGATAGTTATAGATTTAAAAATGACTTATACTGTTTTAAAACGCCCACCACCATTATTATTATTATTATTATTATTATTATTATTATTATTATTATTATTATTATTATTATTATTATTAAGCTACAACCCCAGTTGGAAAAGCAGTATGTTACAAGCCCAGGGGCTCCAACAGAGAAAAATAGCCCAGTGAGAAAAGGAAACAAGGAAAAATGAATTATTTTCAGAACAATAACATTAAGATAAATATCTCCTATATAAACTATAAAAACTTTAACAAAACAAGAGAAAGAGAAACAAGATAGAATAACGTGCTCGAGTGTACCCTCAGACAAGAGAACTCTAATCCAAGACAATGGAAGACCATGGTACAGAGACTATGGTACTATATTTATATGTTTATCTCTCCTTAAACTAGTATTCCACTCTGTTGAAACTTGCTGTTCAAGTGAAAGGCCTTTTAATCATATACTATATAAATGTTACCTTATTTAGAATAGTAAAAGTACTAAATATAGAAACTATGTAATTATAGGATGTATTTAGATAGAGACATGTTTTATGTTGGAATGGAGTTCCTATATTTATTCAAGTAATATAGATAAATTTTAATAGTTTTCTCATATATTTTAAAATAGTAGGAAGCTTAATATATGTAATAAATGTTCACTATTAAAAGTTGTAATAAAATGCAACAATAAAATCGTCCGTACAATAAAAGATTGTAAAGGGAATATATTTGTTATACGAATAATTAACCTGCAGCTTAGAAGGATAATATTGTTTAAATATCTCCAAAATATTTTCAAAATACAGTCCCGCAAAATACCAAACATAAGCAAAGATCTTTAGATAACACCATAAATGAATGAATACTTATCTTATTTAAGGTTTCCAGTCATGACAAGAATTCATCTTTGTGAATAGTTTACAATTCACTGGGAAATTTCTCTTTCAAATTTTAATGTTGGAGTTAATTATTTTACTTTTAAGTTTCTATCAACCCTTTGGAAGTATATTTCATCTTTGTTCGTACCCAGCCTTTAGATGTTTTTGAACAATGAGGTTGTCAAAGTTCCTGACCTCCCCAGTTCATGGTCGGGTCAGGTGTCAGGAGGTTTAATTGGGAATCTCGGGTAAACTCAACCAGGTTTCTCGGGAATTAGGAAAAAATCTTTAGGGTAGCAGATGAAGAGGTTAAGGATCTGCACACACACACAAACAGAGAGAGAGAGAGAGAGAGAGAGAGAGAGAGAGAGAGAGAGAGAGAGAGAGAGAGAGAGAACTTACAAGACTTAACATTTGTTGTAAAATTTTTATATTACAGATAAAACTGATTTGGAAGTTTTAACTTTTTCTTTTACATTGATTTAATTACTTGGAACATTTGAAGACTAATAATTCTTCTGTTTTTGAATGGGTAATCGTTTCATTGAAGGTCAAATGCATTAACGTTTTTTGATGATTTGTGAAATATATATATATATATATATATATATATATATATATATATATATATATATATATATATATCTATATATATATATTATATATATAGATATATATATATATATATATATATATATATATTATATATATAGATATATATATATATATAATATATATATATATATATACATATGTATGTATGTATATATTACGCTGAATGGCATTCCCAGACGTATAATTGCTTGGTCTGTCCCTATCATTTAAGCAGGGAGAGAGGGAGTACATCGAGAGATACCCTCGGAAACCCAACTGCCTTGTTTTAATTAGGAAAGGGATATATATATATATATATATATATATATATATAATTTTTTTAAAACTTACTCTTGTAAGTTTTAAAGTGATCAATCTGTCCAGAGGAAATATGAAATAATTTATTTTTTGTATTCAGATGCTGATTCCTATTTTAATTTGTAGGACAAAATGTTGCTGTCTAATAAATTATTTATTCTGATCTTGATATTAATCTCTGGCACCGTCATTCAGTTAGTTCTTCATGCAGTTACAAAAAATTTTTCATAATTCTGACTATCCTTTGCATTCTCCTTTTCCCACTGTATTCTCCTGTACTAATTGTCAAGTATGCAATTAGTTCTAAATCTCTAGCCTTCTACATCATAAGAGTCATT
>NC_090743.1:10844615-10879626 GCF_036898095.1 Palaemon carinicauda
GACAATTGGCTAATCTCTCCCTGGGATGAGTTTACATAACACTTCTCTTACTCCATCGGGGTTACTTTGGTTGATGAGGACATGTAATAGCCTTGTATACACACGCTCACACCTTGATTGAGGGGCCTGACGCGTTTGAAAGCTCCTTTTCTGACGGAAATTTATCGAGGAAGATTTCATCAGTGATTGGGCAATTTTGTTTATATTTTTTTGTTGTTGCTTTCTACAGGATAATTACTTTTTTTTATACATTTGTATATATTCTCCTTCATGATCTGTTGTGTTCTGTCTTGTTTATGAGAGAGAGAGAGAGAGAGAGAGAGAGAGAGAGAGAGAGAGAGAGAGAGAGAGAGAGATTATGAATAACTTTACTTTTAATGATAGAGGATTTTGAATAAGTGCGTTGTTATATGATTATAACACTTTTTGTTAGCTGTATATAGCGAAATTTGGAAAAATATATTTAGTCGGTTTAACATCTGCTGAATAACTTTGATCAAAGGAATTTCTTTCTGTAAGATCATATTCGTTTCATTCAATGCTTAGGTTATTTGTAGCCAGTGAGAGGCAAATTTATCTACTGGTGTTTGCAGGTATGAGTCAAGATAATATACTTCGGTAGACGGATGTTTAACGAGTAAACATAATGTCAATATTCTCCTTATTTTCATGGGTGTAATATAGAGGGAGCTAGCGTTCAAGATGCTTTTACAGACAACTATACTCAACGCAGCAAAAAATGAACTATAGATGAGGGCACTTGGTTTGAAGCAGATTCCTCCAATGATGCTCTATCTCCTCACATACTGGCCTGCTCTCCTCTTATCCCTCTCTCTCTTTTTATCCTTCTCTCTCATTTTCGGTATAAATTGGTGTATTTCCGAAATTATCTATTTCTTTCTCTCTCTCATTGCCATTTCCTAGAAGTTCCTGTTCACTGCATACATAACTACCTTAGCTTAGCTATGAAGGTAGCCATGTGGTGAGCTTGAAGCATGGGAATGGTTAATGCAACAGAGTGGAGAGGCAGCGTTTGACATATGAGCATTCCCCCTCCCCCTTCATATGACACAATTAGGATGGGGGAGGGGGGCGGACTTTTATTCAGAAAACACCCCAGAAATTTTACCTCAGTCGTGGTGTGGAACAAAAGTTAGAATAATTTTGGAAATACACCTATTTATATAGAAACGGAGAGAGAGAGAGAGAGAGAGAGAGAGAGAGAGAGAGAGAGAGAGAGAGAGAGAGAGAGAGAGAGAGAGAGTAGACGAAGTGTGGTTTGAGAAAGAAGGCAATCCTGTGAGTGGAGGTACGGCATAAGTGGGGAAATACGTTTAAAACCAGGCCTCTTTTTCGCTGTGTTGAGTATAAACAAAGTATGTTTCTGTTTGACCCAGAGTATTATGATTTTAATGCAGGGTGAAGAGCAGGCAAAAAAAGTAGAATTGCCTGTTTCTTTATTACTCTGTATTATAGTAAAAATATAGGCATACGAAGGCTGGGTTAGAATCCAGACATGTTTTGCCTTTTATTCATAGAATTAATATTCGTATAACTTTGGTTGTTTATTTGTTAGTTAAAAGAACACAATATCATAGAGCTGTGCCCTTTACAGGCAGAGATAATTATTTCATTTCTCAAGGTTAACCTTAAAATAATATTTAGTAGAATACACACTTTCAAATCAGGTAGTACAAGTATAAAGATGCATAATCACCAACGCACAAATACAGAATTCAAAACTGAGTTTATTAATAAAATTTTAGAGATGAGGCAATTTTTTTTTAATTATTATTATGATTATTATTATTATTATTATTATTATTATTATTATTATCATAATTATTATTATTATTATTATTATTATTATTATTATTATTATTATTATTATTATTATCTTTGATACTATTAAGCTTTTTATTTATCTTTCTCAGGTCCGCAGACGGACCAGATGACAAAGCCTCACCGGATTCGACAACCACAGACGAACTCGCCGAAAAACTTAAGGTAAGTTGTTCAAGAATTTAAGAAGCAGCAGCATCTACTGCCCACAGGCACGCAAGCATCTTCCAGGTAGATTTTCAACGAGTTCCATTCACGAATTGTTTTTACGTTCGTTTTGTTTTTGTCTTTAATGAACTTTTCTTGTTTTGTGGCAGTGTGTTTGAACATTTTGTATTTTATTTTACATTCGTAATTTTTATTTTTTTCATTTTTCGTTATTTTCCGACATTGAATTTACAACGTATATATATATATATATATATATATATATATATATATATATATATATATATATATATATATATATATATATATACATACACACATATATTTATATATATATATTACACCAGTATCTATATATGTATTTACGAATTATATATATATATATATATATATATATATATATATATATATGTATGTATGTATGTATGTATATATGTGTGTATATACGCAACAAATATATAGTAGTGTAATGGTTAGAAACAGTGGTATTAACGCATAGATATATAGATGTATTTTGCTATAAATTATTTTTAAGAAGTTATTGAACATTTCGAAGCATTTCAAACAGCTGTAAGAAGTGTATAGATCCATTAGGCCCTTGAGGAGTAATTATATTTCAAGGCCGACAGCTCATCATTTACAATACCAAATCATTGAATTGTATGTCGAGGTCCATTGCTCTCAAATATTGGTTGGAATTTTTTTTTTCTACACTTAAAAAACGGTAATTTTATTCGGAAGTTCTCCGTAAAAATATACTGTTCTCAGCCGTATTTCAGTAAAATACGGGCATCCGTAATTTTACCTCACATTATTATTATTTGTTACTGGTTGGTGGCCCGTAATATCCCTCCTTTACGGGAATATATCTGTTTTTAAAACGGTAAAAATCCTGGGAATAAATGTTGACAGGCATTTACCGTTTTTAATGCAAATTTTTAACAGTATTACTACTTCCTTTTATCGTTCTTTGGTTTTTTAAAATCATATTTAAGTGAGTTAAGTCGTCCATGCGCTATAGAGTAAATGAAAATAATTCGTTTTAGTTCGCCATATAGTGGCATTGTTCCCTCTAAACTAAATTTAATTAAGAGATGTGAACATGGAATTTATAACGTTTTACGGAAACGAATGAAATTATGATTTTCGAAATTAAATGCTTGGGTGAGAATATTGACAGTTTTTGGAATATTTTCTGACAAACTATTTCCACTTATTATTGGTAACGTACAGGCACGCGGGCATATTGCGTCATGTTGAAGAGCCATCACGCCATGTTTCAAAATTATTTTCCAGGTAAATGTTGAAAGGGAAAAGTAATTAAATTCACATCATGAAAGATTATTATATTTACTGTTACATATATTTTTATGCTTGATAAGTAAGCAGGTCTGATATTATACACACATTTCATACAATTTGGCATAGAATACGTATTCATGCTATACTTTTTTATGTGTGAATTAAAAAGGTTTTCGATGTACTTGCACAGTTACATATATTTTTATGCTTGATAAGTAAGCTGCTCTGATATTACAAACATATTTCATACAATTTTGCCATGGATTACGTATTGAAGCTATACTTTTTATGTATGAATTAAAAAGGTTTTCGATATACTTACAGCCACTTAATAATGAAATGAGCTTGTTAAAAGATTTAGTAAAGTTCCCCCGGATACTTGTGGATAATGTCTTTACCAAGTGTAAGGACTGCAAATACTGACAGTCAATTGAGTGTTTGCTCATAAACTTCTTGTTAACAGAGAAGACGCAGTTCATAAACTATATTTCTTATTTTGTTCAATTTAGTCTCATGATGGATCTTTCTATGATTTTTGTCATGAAGTTGATATGATTTAAAGTTATTATTTTAAAAAGGGCCAAGTTTTTTTTTTTTTTTTTTTTTTTTTTTTTTTTTTTTTTAATCCACCCCGCCCTTTTACTACCTGTGTGGTCATATTTTTTATGTAAATAGTCTCAAGATTCTCTTCCACCCAACTACATAAATTCTACATCCACTGCGGCCACCCATATCCACCCCCTTGCCACACAAACCATTTTTGTTTTGTTATATTTTTTTTTTCCCAACCGCACACACACGGACACGCTTCCATCTCCTTTTAAATGGAAGAAACGATGGGTGTTTTCAGTGGAATGGAGTTGTTGAGTGATTGTGTTTTTGCGTGAGGCATTCCCTCACCCAGATCCCCACCCCCAGGCTCCAAACACCTGGGTCTGGCCATGCCGCAAGCTGTTTTGTCGGGGGTAGTCTGGCGTGAACACGGTCGCACCAAAACATGACGGATATCCGAAAGGTACATGACCCCCGTGCACTTACATAACATCCGACCTATAACGACCCGCCCCCCTCCCTTTCAACCCTTGACCTTCGTCGTACAGATTTTATTATTTTAGATTTAATAATGACGCTGTTGAATTTTCCTTCCCTGTTTTAGCTTCTTTGTGTGTATGCTTCAATGGGTTTCACGTGTTAATTAAAAAGGTTTGCGATTTTATATATTCGGTAGTGTTTTTGTCATGAGCTTTTCTAAGCGTTAAATTGCGTGTATGTGTTTACGCATTTATTTTGCACATTTTATACAGGGATGCAAAAGTGCTGGTTGGCCAAATGATGCTTGTATCAAGTAGATTATGTATATAGGAAAGAAAAGGAATTAGAAAGCTAAAAAGATTTGATGTTTCTCTACAGCATTACAACGTAGTTGGTAGTTTTTATAGTTTTCATTTTAAAGAAAAATGAATTTGAGAAGACGAAATAGCAGTCCCTGTTTGCTTGAATTTCATGAGTACATGCTGGGCAATTTGGTATATTGGAATAACAATGAAATAGTCAATGCAGAGAGATAGATGGAAATTCATAGCCTTTAATACCCCCATAGAATTCTATTTAAGGAAATATGCCTGCTTGCAATGTCTTTTAAGAAATTTCTTTTATTAAATTTTTAGTATATTTTTAAGAATTGTGTCTAGTGGAATGTAAAATAGAATTATAAAAACTTTCATTTAATTAATAAAAAACAGGGGAAATAGAAATGACCGCAATGATTTAATGTATTTTATTTACCGTAACGTATTCCTCACTAAGGAACTGACACAAGAAAACTCGAGAATCTAGTTATTATATATATATATATATATATATATACATATATATATATATATATATATATATATATATACATATATATATATATAATGTGTATGTATATATATATATATATATGTATATATAATGTGTATGTATGTATATATATATATATATATATATGTATATATATATATATATATACATATATATATATATATATATATATATATATATATATATATATATATATATACAGTATATATATATTCCGGTCACGCTGAACTCTCGCTGTCCCTCGGGTAAAGGGAGAGGGAATAGCGAAAAGAAAATGGAATAACTGATAGGCTAAGTACTCCTACCTATATATTGCGACTATACTGTACATTGGTGTTGCAATACCAAAGATCATCAGGAAATGTCTGATCAAGAATGAAATCAAATGGTTTAATATCAGGAACAAAGACCTGGAAGGGTTAAAAGGGTCCTGATTCTCTTGAAATAATTTTGCCATCGGTGAACGAGAAGATGATATTCTGAGACATCGGCCATTTGTGGAAGTCACGTTCTTGTCAGTGAAAGATCTTGAAAGGTGGGTAGGCTAAATTATATAAATTTTAGGGTGGCGTTGTGGGTTAATAGATGCTATATTGCTATGGCTGTCTTTTTTTTTTTACAAGTATTTTTTTTTCTTTTTTTTTGGAAAAGTTGCCAAACTTTCTTTTTTAAGTTTAAAATATTGTTGAAAGGGTTCCATTTTGATTTTGTCTGCACAATTGTTATTCCAAAATACATGACGATTGTTTAGTGATAATTTATTTTTTTATATACACTTGGATTGGTTTGAAAAAATAATATAAATGGAAATTTGGGGAGTGTGCCTTTGGCTAATAACTATTGTATCACTTTGATTTAAGAAAAAAATAAATTTGGTTGTTTAAAAAAATAATTAATTGACATGCACATATATATATTTTCTTTCTTATTTTCAATGATTTGACCTTTTTATATATGTTTGTGTATCTTTGGTCTCCAAAGTAAACATGTTTGGCTGTTAATTATTAATAATTCACATTTGATCCACCCATTCACTGATGTAAGCGTCAGTTTTCATTGGATGATAAATACTTGCTATCACTTCGAAGTGATTAAAGACATAAACTTTTCATTAATCATTCGAGCACTTTTTGCAAAGGAATTTTTATGAATAATGCACAGAAAACTTGGAAAGCATTTATTCCGTTGAAAATAAGAATTTATGAGTGAATGTTAACCTTCGAGATTTAT
This sequence comes from Palaemon carinicauda, assembly GCF_036898095.1. NCBI lineage: Eukaryota > Metazoa > Arthropoda > Malacostraca > Decapoda > Palaemonidae > Palaemon > Palaemon carinicauda. Next base: position 10,851,021 of record NC_090743.1, read on the forward strand.
GAAGGGCTTTTTATAATTTGAAATCATTTTTATTCTGTTTGATTTTCTCTTTTGGCGTCATATAGCTAAAAAAAATTTAGTGTTGAAGACATTGTGGGAAAGGTGTTTTTCTTGTTTACTGTCTTACTTATTTACCTTCTGTACTTATGGATAGAAGCGAGTTATAGTGTTATGCTAAATAAAGAGTATGAATATTGAAGGAAGTTAGCACTTGATGAATTACTATTATTATTATTATTATTATTATTATTATTATTATTATTATTACTAGCCAAGTTACAACCCTAGTTGGAAAAGCAAGATGCTATAAGCCCAAGGGCTCCAACAGGGAAAAATAGCCCAGTGAGGAAAGGAAATAAGGAAATAAATAAATGATGAGAATAAATTGATAATATTAGTTATTTTATTTTTACGCATCATTCCAGTGCTTACTGTAGTTATAGACGAGTTACAGACGTCAGATATACAGAAAAGTAGTTCCGTATCTGATTTTAAATTCTGTGAAAACATAGTTTTATCATTCATAACAAATAACCAAAATTACACGGCATTGAAATGATAGATGCCACTAAATTCGACGTTTTATGTGACTAGAAACTACCATTGCGAACATAGAGTAAATGATATATTTTCTTTGGAAACACGATGAATTGATGCCTTTTATAAGATAACAGAAATTAAAATATTCTGTTTTATTTCTTCAAAAACAACACTTGTAAGGAAGGGTTAAATGACTTGTTTATTCTTTTTGTTTATGTTACGTGGGTGGCCGGCAGCATAGTCTCCAAAGGTCATCTGTACTTTTTTCTTTTTCTTTTTTTTTTTTCTTTTTTCTTTTTCTTTTTTCTTTTGTAGCTGTGAACCATGTGTAACCATATTCTGTCAGGTAGATTAGGTTTAAACTTGTGTAAAATAAGATAGTTTATTCTGATTTAGACGTAGGTTTAATGGGAGACGAACATAAGAGATAATGGATTATTGTTGTTATTTTATAATGTGTTATCAATATTATTATCACTGTAATGAATTATCATAATTATTAATGCCATGATACTCTATTATTATTGTTATTATTATTATTATTATTATTATTATTATTATTATTATTATTATTATTATTATTCAGAATAAAGGAACACCTGTCAGGAACGTGACTTAAAAGACTTTTACTTGCATTAGAATAGGGATAAACAGTGTACGAGGGTTGAGATCACCAGATAATCAAATAAATAAATACCCAGCGCGACACAGCTGTTCCACATCTTATGGTCAGTAATTTTTTTTTTTTTTTATATATATAGCGCATTCGCTAATGTAACGAGATGTAGAAGACTGTGTTTACAAACAAATTACTCAAAGTTAACTCCATTCATCGTTCACCTTATTGGCACAATAATTCAAGCTTGAAAAAGTCGAGCACTGGTTCTAATTGCTTTAGAGAATTATCTCATATAGCCGATTTGATATTCCTACCTCAATCACAGAGAGAGCTAGTAGGTAGGAAATTAAAATAATCATCTTCCAAGGATTTCCCATTATTAACTGATGCTGTCGTTAAACCAACTTACTTTTGTCATCAATAGGACAAAGGACGATGCACCAAAGCTCTACTATTCCCCTCCTGCCCACCCAAAACCTAAATAATTAAAAAGTATTATACTGTATTGAATATGGGGTTCACGTCTAGATTCTTCGAAAACGCCAAACCTTACTGAAACTTGTTAACTGTCCAGGATTCTGAGTATGATTACACTGGGTCCTGACAGCCAGGCTTCTAGAGGGATTGGAGTGTGTCCTGAAAACGAGGATTCTTGTACGATTGCAGCAAGTCCTGAAAACCAAGATTCTGGTGCGATCGCAGTGGGTCTTAAAATCCATGATTCCGGCACGATTGGAGTGTGAACTGAAAACCAGGCTTCTGGTACGATTAAGTTGAAATACTACCGCCAGAGAGTTATGGGGTCCTTTGACTGGCCAGACAGTACTACGTTGGATCCTTCTCTTTGGTTACGGTTCTTTCTCTTTGCCTACACATACGCCGAATAGTCTGGCCTATTCTTAACAGATTCTCCTCTGTCCTCACACACCTGACAACACTGTGGTTACTAAACAATTCTTCTTCGCTCAAGGGGTTAACTACTGCACTGTATTTGTTCTGTGGCTACTTTCCTCTTAGTAAGGGTAGAAGAGACTCTTTAGCTATGGTAAGCAGCTCTTCTAGGAGAAGGACACTCCAAAATCAAACCATTGTTCTCTAGTCTTGGGTAGTGCCATAGCCTCTGTACCATGGTCTTCCACTGTCTTGGGTTAGAGTTCTCTTGCTTGAGGGTACAATCAGGCACACTATTCTATTTAATTTCTCTTCCTCTTGTTTTGTTAAAGTTTTCATAGTTTATATAGGAAATATTTATTTTAATGTTACTCTTCTTAAAATATTTTATTTTTCCTTCTTTCCTTTCCTTACTGGTCTGTTTTCCCCTGTTGGGGCCCCTGGGCTTATAGCATTTTGCTTTTCCAGCTAGGGTTGTAGCTTAGCAAATAATAATAATAATAATAATAATAAGTGGGTCCTGAAAACTATGATTCCGGCACGATTGGAGTGTGAACTGAAAACCAGGCTTCTGGTACGATTAAATTGGGTCTTCAAAACCGGGATTCTGGTTCGACTGCAGTGGACCCTAAGAAACCCGGATTCTGGTGCGATTAGAGTGGGCCCTAAATGGTAGGATTCTTCTGCGATTGGGGTGGGTTCTGAAACGAGGATTAGGCGCGGTTGTAGCGAGTCTTGAAAAATAAGTTCTGGTGTGATTAACTGATTCATGAAAACCAGGATTCTGCAGCTGTTGAATGATTTCTGAAAACCAGGTTGCTGACGTGATTGGAGGGTATCCTGAAAATTAAGATTCTGGTACTATTGGAGTAAATCCTGAATACCAGGATTTTGGTGCGATTATAGTGAGTCGTGGAAACCAGTATTCTTGTGCGATTGCATTGGGTTCTAAAAATAAGGATTCTGGTACGATTGGAGTCCTGAAACCCAGGATGGTGCTGCAATTGGAGTGAGTCTTGAAAACCAGTATTCTGGTGCGATTGGAGTGTCTTTAAAACCATGAAACTAGTATGTTTGGAGTGACTCATGAAAACTAGAATTTTGGCGCGACGGCAGCGAGTCCCCCTCAATTTCCTCAAAACACGATTTTGATACTATTGGAGTGGGTCCTAAAAACCGGGATTCTCGTGCGATTAGAGTGGGTCTTGAATACCAGGATTCTCGTGCGATTGGAGTGGGTCTTGAAAACCAGGATTCTCGTGCGATTGGAGTGGGTCTTGAATACCAGGATTCTCGTGCGATTGGAGTGGGTCTTGAATACCAGGATTCTCGTGCGATTGGAGTGGGTCTTGAATACCAGGATTCTCGTGCGATTGGAGTGGGTCTTGAATACCAGGATTCTCGTGCGATTGGAGTGGGTCTTGAATACCAGGATTCTCGTGCGATTGGAGTGGGTCTTGAATACCAGGATTCTCGTGCGATTGGAGTGGGTCTTGAATACCAGGATTCTCGTGCGATTGGAGTGGGTCTTGAATACCAGGATTCTCGTGCGATTGGAGTGGGTCTTGAATACCAGGATTCTCGTGCGATTGGAGTGGGTCTTGAATACCAGGATTCTCGTGCGATTGGAGTGGGTCTTGAATACCAGGATTCTCGTGCGATTGGAGTGGGTCTTGAATACCAGGATTCTCGTGCGATTGGAGTGGGTCTTGAATACCAGGATTCTCGTGCGATTGGAGTGGGTCTTGAATACCAGGATTCTCGTGCGATTGGAGTGGGTCTTGAATACCAGGATTCTCGTGCGATTGGAGTGGGTCTTGAATACCAGGATTCTCGTGCGATTGGAGTGGGTCTTGAATACCAGGATTCTCGTGCGATTGGAGTGGGTCTTGAATACCAGGATTCTCGTGCGATTGGAGTGGGTCTTGAATACCAGGATTCTCGTGCGATTGGAGTGGGTCTTGAATACCAGGATTCTCGTGCGATTGGAGTGGGTCTTGAATACCAGGATTCTCGTGCGATTGGAGTGGGTCTTGAATACCAGGATTCTCGTGCGATTGGAGTGGGTCTTGAATACCAGGATTCTCGTGCGATTGGAGTGGGTCTTGAATACCAGGATTCTCGTGCGATTGGAGTGGGTCTTGAATACCAGGATTCTCGTGCGATTGGAGTGGGTCTTGAATACCAGGATTCTCGTGCGATTGGAGTGGGTCTTGAATACCAGGATTCTCGTGCGATTGGAGTGGGTCTTGAATACCAGGATTCTCGTGCGATTGGAGTGGGTCTTGAATACCAGGATTCTCGTGCGATTGGAGTGGGTCTTGAATACCAGGATTCTCGTGCGATTGGAGTGGGTCTTGAATACCAGGATTCTCGTGCGATTGGAGTGGGTCTTGAATACCAGGATTCTCGTGCGATTGGAGTGGGTCTTGAATACCAGGATTCTCGTGCGATTGGAGTGGGTCTTGAATACCAGGATTCTCGTGCGATTGGAGTGGGTCTTGAATACCAGGATTCTCGTGCGATTGGAGTGGGTCTTGAATACCAGGATTCTCGTGCGATTGGAGTGGGTCTTGAATACCAGGATTCTCGTGCGATTGGAGTGGGTCTTGAATACCAGGATTCTCGTGCGATTGGAGTGGGTCTTGAATACCAGGATTCTCGTGCGATTGGAGTGGGTCTTGAATACCAGGATTCTCGTGCGATTGGAGTGGGTCTTGAATACCAGGATTCTCGTGCGATTGGAGTGGGTCTTGAATACCAGGATTCTCGTGCGATTGGAGTGGGTCTTGAATACCAGGATTCTCGTGCGATTGGAGTGGGTCTGAAAACCAGGATTTAGGTGCGATTGGAGTGGGTCTGAAAACCAGGATTTAGGTGCGATTGGAGTGGGTCTTGAATACCAGGATTCTCGTGCGATTGGAGTGGGTCTTGAATACCAGGATTCTCGTGCGACTGGAGTGGGTCTTGAAAACCAGGATTCTCGGTGCGTTGGAGTGGGTCTTGAAAACCAGGATTCTCGTGCGATTGGAGTGGGTCTTGAAAACCAGGATTCTCGTGCGATTGGAGTGGGTCTTGAAAACCAGGATTTAGGTGCGATTGGAGTGGGTCTTGAAAACCAGGATTATCGTGCGATTGGAGTGGGTCTTGAATACCAGGATTTAGGTGCGATTGGAGTGGGTCTTGAAAACCAGGATTATCGTGCGATTGGAGTGGGTCTTGAAAACCAGGATTCTCGTGCGATTGGAGTGGGTCTTGAAATCCAGGATTTAGGTGCGATTGGAGTGGGTCTTGAAATCCAGGATTTAGGTGCGATTGGAGTGGGTCTTGAAAACCAGGATTATCGTGCGATTGGAGTGGGTCTTGAAAACCAGGATTCTCGTGCGATTGGAGTGGGTCTTGAAAACCAGGATTATCGTGGTGATTGGAGTGGGTCTTGAAAACCAGGATTCTCCTGCGATTGGAGGGGTCTTGAAACCAGGATTCTCGTGCGATTGGAGTGGGTCTTGAAAACCAGGATTCTCGTGCGATTGGAGTGGGTCTTGAAAACCAGGATTCTCGTGCGATTGGAGTGGGTCTTGAAAACCAGGATTATCGTGCGATTGGAGTGGGTCTTGAAAACCAGGATTATCGTGCGATTGGGAGTGGGTCTTGAAAACCAGGATTCTCGTGCGATTGGAGTGGGTCTTAAAAACCAGGATTTAGGTGCGATTGGAGTGGGTCCTGAAAACCAGGATTTAGGTGCGATTGGAGTGGGTCTTGAAAACCAGGATTTAGGTGCGATTGGAGTGGGTCCTGAAAACCAGGATTTAGGTGCGATTGGAGTGGGTCTTGAAAACCAGGATTTAGGTGCGATTGGAGTGGGTCCTGAAAACCAGGATTTAGGTGCGATTGGAGTGGGTCTTGAAAACCAGGATTTAGGTGCGATTGGAGTGGGTTCTGAAAACCAGGATTTAGGTGCGATTGGAGTGGGTCTTGAAAACCAGGATTTAGGTGCGATTGGAGTGGGTCCTGAAAACCAGGATTTAGGTGCGATTGGAGTGGGTTCTGAAAACCAGGATTTAGGTGCGATTGGAGTGGGTCTTGAAAACCAGGATTTAGGTGCGATTGGAGTGGGTCTTGAAACCAGGATTTAGGTGCGATTGGAGTGGGTCCTGAAAACCAGGATTTAGGTGCGATTGGAGTGGGTCTTGAAAACCAGGATTTAGGTGCGATAGGAGTGGGTCCTGAAAACACGGGATATGGCAATGAGACAGTCTTTCTAGTTTACAAACGTATAGTAGTTGCTCCAAGGGAGTATGAGAATATTTTGAGCGTAGCCCCGATATAATTTTCTTGCATATTCCGTGTTATGTTATCTCAAATTACCGATTACGTAGAAATATTTTTTTTTTCTTTTTTTTTTATTGGGAGGAAAATATCAGGAAGGAGATGTAAACTAGATACTGACAAACTTCACCTGAAGTAAAAACCTAATTGATATTGATAAAATCAGTAATATTAACGAGATACTAAAAGAAAAGAAATCCACTGAGGAAAGTTAGGGAGAAAGATTGACGATAAAATCCTCTTTTTGAGTCCAGTTAGGCTATTCTCATTATTATTCTATTAACGTTAGGCCCTCATGTCGACAGGATGAGAAGAGGGGTGAGTCATGGCGTAAGAATTAAGTCAAGCTAGAAAGGTAACACTATTACTATAGTCTTGAGTGCATAAAATGACAGGTAGACATTAGATTTTCACGAATAGGGAAATTACACTGATATGAAAATTTACGTTTTCATGAATCGGAGAAAGATATTGAAGACATTCGTACGGAAATTGAAGATAAATTTTCAAGATTATATTAAATCTAAAATTATAGTTTTCATATCTAGAAAAAAACTTAGAAAAGATTTACAAGCAAAACACTTCGAAGAATACAGTCCTAAGGAATGTATTTTGGCTTGCAGGTTTTTGTTGACCGTTAAATGCTTTTCATTAGTGGCCACGAGCTGCTGTACGCTCTCTCTCTCTCTCTCTCTCTCTCTCTCTCTCTCTCTCTCTCTCTCTCTCTCTCTCTCTCTCTCTCTCTCTCTCATTCCAGGCCATGCCTAATTCATTACTAACCTCCTAAGCAAATTGTATTAAATTCCACGCTTATTAACGTAACCTGCTCTTGAATTTTGAAATTACTACTATGAAAGCCATTATAACGCTCGAATATTTTTTAAATTAATACAAATGCGCGAAGGTTGGATGGGAATGAAGGTACATTTATATGAATTTTATTTTCTTAAAGGGTCCATTGTGTATGTGACCTGACGTTTTGTACATAAAGATAATATATTAAGTAATTACCGTCAGAAACGTATTTGCTGCGGAGGTCTTTCATGAAATTAGGAATGACGATTTCTACGTGAAATTTCTATTAATTGCGAATGGAATAAACAAGTTTGTATCGGTGGTTGGAACTAGTTTGAGCATTTTTGAAATTATAAGCCATTGCCATAAAATTTGAAAATTTCATTTTAATTTTTTAAAAATCTTCAACCGATCTTTCCTAGTAATCACAATCATGTACGCAAAAGTAAATCTTTTAGGAAATGATTTTAAAAGTTTTAAGCAAAAATTCCTTTTAATAAATCTGAAATATCTTGGGCCATCAAATCCAGGATGACGGTGGGTGCAGATAGTTAAAACTGCGTTTTAATTATCTTGAAGGATACAGCTCCTGTGAGTTATTCTTTGGAGTTCTGGTAGCCTCGACCAAAGAAACGTTTCTTGCATATAAATGAATGTGCGTTTAAAGATTTCCTTTTACTGAGTGCGTTCTTTTTTTTTTGGGGGGGGGGGGGGGGGGAGTTTGACCTCTCACGTCGATGTCCAGAGTAAATGCAAACAAACTTCTCGTTGCGAAGTCATTTTGTAAGAAATTTTATTGTTTTGAAATTTTTTTTTTATTAATCTTGATCTTGAGGTTTTTTTTCCGAAACTTATTCGTGTATCTCGAGTAATAAATATTCTTATTATTTTTCGCATCACTTAATCAACATAGAACAAGGATAGCAAACACAATTTCACATGAATAAGGATAAATATTAATATCGCTATCATATTTTACAGATTCATTATACTTTATTTATATGTAACTTGAATAATATGTCGGTCAATATTTATTGAAACATTTTAGTGAGATTGAAAATGTTGAAAAACGATACAGTAATAATTTTTCAAATTACTGGTAATTTCTTTTTGCAGCTTAACTGCTATTATTTTTTCGTTTTTGTATGGTTTATAATTTATAATGTTTTCTTTTACTTTATAAAAGGTAATTGTTTTAAAGAACACCTGTCTATTTTGGAATATCTTGATTTCGGAAGGACAATTCATTTTGCTTTTTCTGTGAGTATTTAAACCTTTCATTTTATATATATATATATATATATATATATATATATATATATATATATATATATATATATATATATGTATATGTATATGTATATGTATGTATATATATATATATATATATATATATATATGTGTGTATATATATATATATATATATATATATATATATATATATATATAATATATATATATATATATATTATATATAATCAAATTATGCACGTTCTGGTAAGTAGCCAAAAGACTTCAAATTTAAATAGGAAAGGTTTGAAGAGCTGTTCTCTATTATAAAAGATCTAAAATACTGTTCCTATGTCGTTGATTTAATCTTTCGTTCAGTTAACTATCCAGTCTTTCTTTCCCTTCTCTTTAATTGTCAGTGAATTTTCTCATCGTGACAATTTTATCTATCTCTCTCTCTCTCTCTCTCTCTCTCTCTCTCTCTCTCTCTCTCTCTCTCTCTCTCTCTCTCTCTCTCTCTGGCTTCTAAAAATCCCCGTGGCATTCCTGACCATCTACTGAATGATGCTAATTCTAATTCTCATGCAATGATGTTGAGGAGACAGATAGAGGGAATATATCTTGGTGATATAAGCCTTTATTTTTGCGTTTCTTAATTACAGCTCAGTTCAGGTTTCCTCCCTCTTCAATTAAGGATTTGGTCCCTCTATGCTATTTTGTTTGCTGTTAATTCATGGCTGATTTTATTTGTATATTTTACTACTTTCTTCGTTTCCTCTCCATTTTGTTTTATTTCGTTAGTCGATATTTTTGCTCCGCATTAGTTGCCAATACAAATTTTATTTTTTAATATAATTAGCCAACTTTTCTTATTAAATTACTTAATCTGTTTGTCATATTAAGTTTAATAGTGAAGTGACTAGAAGTTTTCGCATGAATCCGATATTAAAGGTATGTTTTCTTCTGTTCTTACTTTTGATATTAGCACGGTTAATTTATTGCCTCCTCCTTGAGAGAAAGTCTCTCTCTCTCTCTCTCTCTCTCTCTCTCTCTCTCTCTCTCTCTCTCTCTCTCTCTCTCTCTCTTTATATATATATATATATATATATATATATATATATATATATATATATATATATATATATATATATATATTTATAAAATGTGTGTGTATAACAGCACAAAGGTTGCGAGATGTACTGTATATAGCTTTATTACATAGCTTTCGGTAAATCTGTCCTTCAGCAGAGCCTATAAAGGTAAAAATAAATATACTGGACACATACATAAAGGAAAAACATTCTCATTAGAATTAGTAAATGATTTAAACAGACATTTGAAAGCACACAAAAATAATACTAGAATAGAATATGAAATATTTTGACTTTACCGTTTACTTTATTCAATGTTCTTTTGAATATTTTATATTGGTTTTAGTCATATATCAATTTTAATGTGAATGTTTTCAGTTCGTGTTTATCTGTATAATACATGTATTTTAATATTTTAAGGCTCTGTTGAAGGAAAAAGGTTTCCCACAAGCTGAGTATTAAAGATGTATATCACAACTCAGGTTTTCTCGTTCATTTTGAAACTTAGCTTTCTACAGAATAAATTAAAAGCTTTTAAATATTTATACATTTGTGTGTGTATATATATATATATGTGTGTGTGTGTATATAAATATATATATATATATATATATATATATGTATATATATATATATATATATATATATATATATATATATATATATATATATATATATATACAGAGAGAGAGAGAGAGAGAGAGAGAGAGAGAGAGAGAGAGAGCGCTTATTTCATCCCAGTTGAACTGGAATGTAACTTATAGTTTTTTGTTATTACTCGAACTATTAAATGAGACAATATGAAATTTTATTTTTATTTTCGATAAATATAACCAAACTGGTACACACGCGCGCACACAAAAACACACACACACACACACACACACACACACACACAAACTAATTTCCTCTATAAAAATATCTAATACTAATTTCTTAAAAAAAAAATAAAAAGATTTGGTACAATTAATGTAAATGTTCAGAATCATACTGAAGTTAAACTTCGACAAGAAAAGCCCAATGAATTTCGGCTGAAATCAAGGTCTATAATAGACCTTGGTTGAAATCCTCACAGATTTCACTATGAACAAAGTCAGAGAGAGAGAGAGAGAGAGAGAGAGAGAGAGAGAGAGAGAGAGAGAGAGAGAGAGAGAGACTTAGGTCATTTATCAGGAAAGCATCACTGTAATAAAGTGCGTATCGCTGTGGTATCGTGACCAGCCAACGATGGTATTGGAACTGATCTTTGCGTACGTTGACTGACATCATTTTGATAGTTAAAGGGAGGCATCATCCGATTAGAAGCTTGTACCAGCTGATCTGGGGTTCTGGCAGACAGGAGAGACTTAGATCCTTTTGGGTCAAAGCATAGGATCGATTGATAATCCCTCGAGTAACCTAATTTAGGCTTTAAATATATATGTATATGTATGTATATATATATACACACATGTATATATATATATTATATATATATATATATATATTATATATATACATATGTGTATATATATATATATATATATATATATATATATATATAAATGTATATACATACATACATATATATATATATATATACATACATATATATATATATATATATATATATATATATATATATATATATATATATATATAATGGAAGTGCGGAAGATTGAATAATGAAATCTACTATAGTTTGGGTGATGGAAGAATTTTGTTTTAATATTGTGGAGAGAATATTATGGAAGATGGTAAGATGAGTAATGCTGTGAAACACAGAATTGGCAAACCAAGGAATTATGTGAGGGTGTTGTTAAACCAACATTCCATTATGGAAGGGAAGTGTTGATTTTGAATGCATCTAAAGAAAGGGACTGAAACTGTTATGATGAAATATTTGCGTTGTACAGGCTATGAGAGGAGAATCGTCTGAGTCAGAATCGAGGAAATACTTAAGAGAAATGGTAAAAAGGTTAGCATAGAGGAAAAGGTAGATCAGAATATGTTTTAGATGGACGACAAAGACAAGTGAAAAGAGTGTATAATTCAGATTTATGAAAATGTATAAAGAAAGATTGAAAGTGAAATTGTTAAATTGATGTTGTGAATGATCTAGGGGAAAGGAAGAGCCTTGGTATACAAGAAGCGGAAGGGTCTTTGAAATGAAGTACTGACTGGCTCATAGTGTAATTGATTTAATATGTTGATGACGAGCCTTCTGTATGAGAGCGAGAAGTGACTAAAGTTCTGAAAGTTTTTACTGCACAGATGTTCAACCGCTATTTATAGTTGAATGAGGCATGTAATAGTAACCGTTGTTTTTTTATCTACAGCTGCACCTTGGTCTCTTTCACATTAATAATGGAAATAATCCTTCATCAGCGATGAATCCAACCCATTCCTTTCTGAGTGGGTACACCTTAACACGGTGAAAGGGTTTGTGTATCACTATGATCAGCAAAGCTGTAGTAGGTTGGTGAGCGATCGGGCAAAAATCTCCCACCGTCACCAATCCGCACTGGCCAGCGTGGAGAGGAAAATTGTCCAAACCTAAGATATGAATTGACATGTCTGAGGTATTTCTCCTGTAGTGGACCAGAAATAGCTGCATTTGTTGTTGTTGTTGTTGTGGTTGTGGTTGTTGTGTGTGTGTATATATATATGAATATATGTATATAGATATAATTTATATATAATAAATATATATATTTATATATATATATTATAAATATATATATATATATATATATATTATATATATATATATATATATATTTATATTTATGTATGTATGTATTTATAAAAGGGACCAAAAAGAAAATGTAACTGCATGAATGCTATATGCATATAAATTACCTTTTTTTTTTTATCCAGACGTATAATCACGACATAATTAATTCATTGCCGAAGGCAACCTTCAGCCTGATAAATATTCCAATAAATCTCATGACATTCGTTCTGTAACAAGTTCCCTCAGATATGACAATATGTGGCACCAGTGGGCGTAATTGACCTTCGTGCTCTTTCATTTTTGTTTGGTTCGTGAACTGAATTAGATTAATTAGATTAGCGCTTATTATAAGTCTTCCTTTTAGCTTGAAATTTTCCTTCTAATCCTTTCGGCAGGCTTTAATTTAGTTTAGTTACCAACGAGAATTGCACAAGTAAGTTTAAGCGCCCTTTCTTTAAATCCAAGCATTATTGTAATGTTTTAATATTAAGATTATAATAAGAAAAAATTCGCGTTTATCTAATTAAATTGTACCTAAATAACATTTGATATTTCTCTTACTAATTCTTAACTTTCTAAACTATTTCCTACCATGGTTAGCTAACTTACTGACCTTATTCTTCTTTCACCCATCTTCCCTGCCAGTTAAAAAAAATGTATATCCTTTTTCAGATTTATTTTTTATTTCCTTGATCTCCACTTATACTTTTTATATCGTTATTTTTTTACCTTTTTTTTTCTCCTCGGCATTGGAAGATTAATCTCCTTTTTCTGAGCTGTTTCCAAGGTAGGCAGTCAGAAAAATGAATAGGTTTCTTGGTAAAAGTCTGTGTAGATTGATGTTATATATTTTATATATCTTTTTATATTTTGTCTTTGTAAAGCGTGACTCCTGAGTTGATGAAGAATTAGATTTTATTTTGTAATTTTGTGATATCTAATGTATGAGTATCTTCGGGGATATAAAGAAAGGCTGACATGAGTAATAGTCTTTGAAATTTGAAAGTCGTCTAAAAATTTGTATAGTTCCCGCCTTGGTTTGCATTTATACCTCACGGAAACTATCTTGTTTTGTCCGACTTTATTAGGATAGTAGTAATACATCACACAATTAAAGAATTGTTGTATTTCTCATCTCTGGTAATAATACTGGAACGAATTGTTTTGTGGTATCATATGGACTGAAAGATAGAGAGCAAGGAGAGCGAAAACAAGGATAAGCTTCTTAATATCTCTTCCAATATGTTTAGCTTTAGTTCATTAAAGGTCAGAGCTTATTCTTATTAGGTTTTATTCTTCTTTCTCTCAGGTAATTGATGCATTTAACAAGGAGGTTAAGTAGAGAGCTTAATCCTAATTATTATTCGAAGTCATGACTCTCTCTCTATCTCTTCTAGTTTATTTTATATTAACGTCAGCCATGATGTACTGTTGTAGTTTATATGCAGAGATATGCACAGATGAAATTTCTTATAATTAAATAAATTATTTCTAAGTTCCTTTCTGTAAAGGAGTCAATGTCTATAAGTATTATTCCATTATTTTACTATCTTTAATTTTAACTATCTATTTTCTGCTTTTGTTTATCGTCACAAAAAAAGGGAAAAATATAGTAAAACCTTAGGATGAGAATCATATCAATAAAGTGTTACACTAAGAAGATATTTGTCTAGCTCAGTGCATTTCCAGTTAGAGATGAGCATCCTAGATTTAATTTTCCTTTTTTTAGAGGTAACTATGACCCAAATCTCGAGGGAGGGCATCCAATGGTGTCATCGGCAATTAGCCCAAGGTCTAGGTGCGGCAGAGACAGGGATCCTGCTTAACATAAACGATGCTATCGGAGGTTAAAAAAAAAGTTCACAGCAAAAATAGTGTATCGACGATATTATTCTTGGTATAGTATGGCACACTGATGCCTTTCACTGAAATCCCTTAGAAGGGAGGTATTTCTCTCTCTCTCTCTCTCTCTCTCTCTCTCTCTCTCTCTCTCTCTCTCTCTCTCTCTCTCTCTCTCTCTCTCTCTCTCTCTAGAACTAAGCCATAGCAACAATTTGAATTTTTTTTTTTACTGAAAAAAATTATATCTTGATGGCCAGTGCTCTCAGGGATATACAATCTAGTTTTTCTTTATAAATTCAAAGAGGAAATACCTAAAAAAAAAAAAAGAAAACTGTTATTATAAATCTGCAAGCAGTCTATAATGTGTTGAATTTACGGTTTATTATTTTCAAATTTCGATGGTATTGATGTATGAACTATTAACTGAAATATTTCTGATCTACTTTTATAAGAGTTTATGCTAGGCTTTTCTTTCAATTTTTGTCTCTCTTGTAACAGTTACAATGAGCACTTCAGTATTTGAGACAATTTTTATGTTGGTTTAATGTTTCGATTTGAGAGATGATTAATCGTGTCATGAAGGAGACTTACTACTATGACAAGGTCAGCTTAAGTTGCAGAAACATTACAATACAGGACTCACTGCTGAGATGTCGATGGATTAGATTCACTGTTATTATTTAAGAAAAAAAAATGGATCATTTTACCATTTTAGAGGGTGCTTCCTTCTTAAAATTGTTTTAGTTACAAATTTTGAAACTAGAGTAGTGCCTTGTCTATCTACTTTTGTCATATCAATACATAAAAGTGACTTTGTTTCAGTTATCGCCTGTGCTATTTAAGATTATTCAATGAATCGACAAAAATGATAGTAATTATAACCCAACAATGAAATACCTTGCTATGGATTTTAGAAAATGCATACCTGAATTCAAGATGAGTTAGCTCTTGTTGTCATTATAAGGTATTCCTGTTAAAGCTGGCGATGGCATTTATTTAATCAGTCTTACATGAAGAGGTTTTCTTTAATCCGAAGTAGCGTCATGGTAACAAATTAATCAACCTTTAAACGTTTTGACCAATCTATGTGGAGTGAAGTTTATATATTGAAAATAAGACGGGTCCCAGTGCCACTTTTAAATCCTGTAAAGAAACGTCACCCAGCTCATTGTCTCCTTTTATCTTTTTGGGTGATATGTCCCCTTTCTGAGTGCAGTGTTGTGGCCTCTTGTGTTCATTGTCACCAAAACATGTGTTTACCTTTATCCATTTTCTTAACATATCTGGCAATGCTCTTGTCTGTGTTTCTAAGGCAAGCTAATTTTACCATACTATTTCACAAGAATTTTATATCCTATGATTTTTTTTTCTCTCTCTCTCTCTCTTCAGTGTCAAAATATATTCGACATATCTTTAAGATGACTCGGTTCGGGAATTCCCAATAAACTCTTTTTATCATTTATTATATCATTCGATTCTTATTTTCCTCTACAAACAAATCCTAAAAATTTTGGGTTCATTTCAAAAGCAAAGAATTTTTTTATTATATATTCCCGTGCAACAGTTGGTTTTCCCCAAATTGCACCAATGCATTGAATTGCTTTTCCTACCCCAATGCCAAAGCATTTGCCCTGAATTCCATAAATCATAAATTACATCCATGCAAGCAATGTTACATGCATTCATGCAAATGATAAATATGCAGTTCTCTCTTCACAAGTTTGTTTATAAGATTGCAGATGTCCTCGGGCAGTACAAGCGCGGAACTTGACATTCTTTTATTTATAGCACTGCGTCATATCAGATTTGTTCTCGTATGCAGAGAACGCAAAGCTAAGTTCTACTTGTTCTGCTTCTCAGGTGTCTGGGCAAGAGTAAACTTCATTTAGTTTTAGTTTAAAATAGGGTTTTTTTTCGAAACTTGACATATTGTAATATATTAATTTTAGTTCGTTATCACGATATTCAATTCTTGCAGTATTGAATTAAAAGCTCAAAATAGAGATGACTGGCGAAATCTAACCGAGGCCCTTTGCGTCAATAGGCGTAGGAGGAGATGATGATGATGATGATGATGATGATCACGATATTCTGACGACAGCCAGTTTACGTTAATCTACATAATTTGATTATGAATAACATTACCATTATTAGTGAATTATTTATATAAATATATGTGTAACATCCGTTTGAATGTATGTATGAATCACGGTCCAGATATATAGACCTTGGTATGAATAAACACAAAGCATGCGTACTCTCATATAAAGCGTATATATCACGTTCCTTGGACTATTTAATGGTTGGGGAGCTTTCTGAATTCACCGTCTTCAAACATTACACTCATTTCACCAGAAAACATCAATATCTGCAATTTATGAAGTGTTGTTAATTGCTTTTACCCTGTTATTATACAGGATTTTATTTTTCTATTTGTAATAATTACGCCTTTGAGCCCGATCCGGATACGGGGTTTCATTTGAGTATCGTATCAAGAAAAGTTTGTTGCAGTAGACTAATGATCAGTCCACTGGATTAAGATGCAATTGGATACATCTGGTTAACTATTGTCAAGGCATACATACCTAGGAATGTAGTCTATATGCATACAATATGTATATTCAATTTTTATCAGATTCTCTCTCTCTCTCTCTCTCTCTCTCTCTCTCTCCTCTCTCTCTCTCTCTCTCTCTCTCTCTCTCTCTCTCTCTCTCTCTCTCTACTGATTTTCATTTATTCAAGAATTTTTCTTATAAAATTTCGTTTATCTTTCCATCATGTCTGAGATCCTTCACTCCATATAATTATTTATCATAATATTAAGAAAAAAAAAAACTTAGGAACCGACTTCTTTAACCTTGTGAGGCATTTTGCGTCTATCAGTTTTATTATGATAGATGTACTTGCATTCCCCCACCTTTTATCATTTCCAACCGGGAACGTAGAGGGGAAAGGCCTTTCCTTCTAAAAAAAAAAAAAAAAAAAAAAAAAAATGGTGTATAATTTTAAAGAAAAATGTCAAATATAAGAAAATTACGGTAAAAGCAAAAGCTCTCGTACTATGAAATTCCCGAGAGAAACACGTCTTTTCACTTACACGCCCCGCACTATTTCATCCGCACCCACCTACCCTCGCGTTGCAAAGAATGTTTGTTTTATATCTCGTCCGCTATGTATGTCGGATGTTAAGAAATTCGCAGGTAGGCTCTAGCTTACAAATGGCTCTATAAAAGTGGCTCGCGACGTGGTTTTTTTTTTTTTTTTTTTTTTTTTTTTTTTTTTTTTTTTTTTTAGGCAAAGGATTATTATAGGTCCGGGATCTGGAAGTGGAAGGTCAAGATATTTTTCTCGTTCGTTTTGTATCTGTACCTATCTTTAATTTTTATTTTTAACCCTGCCTGGGATCTTAGCGTTACTCTTGCTCTTTATGGCGAGACCACTCCCTTAAGCTCTTCGCGTTTCTCTTCTTTCTCCTATTAATTCACCTTCTCTTCTTATCTACTGTCTTCCTCTGTAGGAACAATTGAAAAAAAAAGAACACTATGAAGTATTAAAATTATCAAGTATAGTTTTTTTTTTCTTTTATTCTTAAATGAATGTGTCAAATATTGATTTTTTTTCAAGTCAGCGTTTTGTGCTTGGGGTGAATGACCTGCGATTAAGATTAAATCCTGGACATATAAGGGACACTTAATAATGGAGAATGAGACGTTAAGATTTAAAGGATGTAGAAAAATGATATATGATAGAATAATGTAAAATAAAAGAGAATAGTTTAAAGTATCATTATATATATTTTTATATATTGATTAATTTTGCATTTACATGGCTCTGAACACGCGAGTAAACAGTGTTTAAATTAGTATTCTGTAGAATAATTTTTAATTATCCCAACATCTGAATTTCTGGTATTATGATTGTGTTTTTTATATTGCTAATTTTGTTGTGCTTAAATATTCTTATTTTTTCCCCTTTCTACCCACGTTCAGAATAAGAGTTAGCATTTGAGGTTTTCCCCGTGAATAGTACAAGAATGAATTGAATTCCCAAATAATCTCTGCACATTCCATAAGTATTGGTATGCGTTTTTCTTTTGGCAAATGTAAACTGTCCCAACAAAAGCTGCTTGTAAAGTATATTGCTGTCGAGCATTATGTAAATTTTGATTTTAATTTTCAAAAGCTGCTTTTAAAGTATATTGCTGTCAAGAATTACGTAATTTTCAATTTTAATTTTCAAAAGCTGCTTGTAAAGTATATTGCTGTCAAGCATTATGCAATTTAGAATTTTAATTTTAGTGCAGAGGGTTTTGATGGTGTCTACAGTCAAATAAGAAATATAAGAAATATTTATTGTATTAGGGCTGTTAATTAAGGGTACACCCAAAATTACTATGTGATAGAATTGGGTCAGAGGGTTCCGCAGTGCTATCAAAGAGAAACTTGACTGCTTAGATAATCGACTCCGGTTTTAACTTAGGTAATGTTTGATTCAAAACTTCGGAACGTTGGCGAAGGAAAATGACTCAATGTACAAAAATAGAAGTCGTGGATTTTTGCTGCACTAATTTTTTATCGTCTTCATGCTTAAATCGCATATATTTGTCAACATGTTAAGAAAATACCTCGCAATGGGATAGATGGAATTTGATTGAACATTTTAAGATAATTCACCGGGTGCCAGTCACCTGATTATTAAAGTACGGAGATTTTGCTGGTCAAACGATATTCTTAGTTTATTGGCTGGTATAGTTTTACTTATATCTTGAAATTTTAATTTTTTTAATCATTTTGAAAAGTTACCAAAGATAACAACATCGTTTTCAATATGAAGTACACGATCTATCCATCTATCTATCTATATACATACATAAAACATAAATTGAATATATTGATACATATACTTAACACATTGATTATTTTGATTTTAGCGTTTTGATCTGCTATATCAATCCTCATTATTATAATTTAGTTGTGACACTAGCATTTTTTTCCTTGACTTTCTCTTGATGACTGAATTGGATGTCAGAATATTCAGGCACTAACACACGCTCCATATTGCTGTTCTATCGGTTTGTGAAGTTGCATTTAATTCGGAACTGGGAGACAACATTCTCATTCTAGATACCACTGGATACATATTTCAAATATCATGCATGAGATCTCTTTAGGGAGTTAGTGGCTTCAGTGCCGTTAGTACATCTCACATGGTGAACTACAAGCGTACGCTATTAGAAAAAACCGTATTTTTTATCGGAAATTCTCCGTAAAAAATAGTGTTCTCAACCGTATTTCAGTAAAATACAGGCGACCGTAATTTTACCCTACTTTGTTATTATCTTTTACGGGTTGATGACCATAATATCACTATTTGACGTCAATATAACCGTTTTTAAAATGGTAAAAATCCTGGAATAAATGTTGCCAGACTTTTACCGTTTTTTTTTTAATGCAAATTTTTAACAGTGTAGGTGCATGTGCAACGTCCCTTCGACACCTGGTTGCACCAACTTTTTAGCCTTCAACTTTACCTCCCATCGTACTTCTTGCTTTTCTTAAATTGTAGCCTACTTCCTATGACAACAGCGAGATTTTTTTCTCTCCCCTCGGCACTGAATGGCCTCCCAAGCCTATATATTCCCGGTTATGTAAATAAAATTCTTTGTGAAGTAAATAATGTAAATGATTGTACAAGTAAAGCGAAACCTTCAAGATAGGTAAGTTCAGTTAAATAGGCTACATATAAGTAATTTTGGTAAAATGCGTCCTGAGTCGAGTAACTCCTGCTATAACGAAATACGCATCTAGACATATGTTTCCACCTTGTCCGGTTGGACAATTGCTATGTTAATTTCGCTGATCGTTTAAAATGCAGCTTAGGTCTAAATCCAGGTTGATCAATTAATTCTAACAGTTTGAATTAACAGATCCAACAGTTTAAATTAACAGATAATTGAAGTAGGGTCTAAAAGGGCTGAATCTTAATAGACCTATATTGTAACACTTAGAATAAAGCAATTCCTTTATACGTTAATATATTGCATTCAGAACCGGTCCGTGTTCATTCAGCCTCTACTAAATATTTTATAATTTCTTTCTCCCATTCTTTCATATTAGTATTTTTAAAGCACAACGCTGACCATAAGAAAAAAAATGTGTTAGTTGTAAACATAATATTAACTTCCTATTTAGATCAAGGGGTAATGAGGAAACCACTTTGCATCTTTGCTATAGTCTTCGGAGAAAGGAAAAATGTCTTCAGTGAAAAATATTGCTGACGTATTTGGGGAGATATAAATTTTAATGCACTGTTTGATGGAGAAGACAGTTGACTTATTATCACAACATGGATGCATGTGAGCGCATTTGGAAAAGATTTTTATCTTGTATTTTCTTTAAAGTCACTCTGTTGTGGAAAATGACTTAGTGATAATATATATATATATATATATATATATATATATATATATATATATATATATATGTGTGTGTGTGTGTGTGTATGTATATATGTGTATATATGTGTATATATATATATATATATATATATATATATATATATATATATATATACTTTGGAATGTGCATTTAACCAATATAGTCCCATGACGGAAGGGTGCAGCTGTCGACTCATGTTAGCTAGAGTCTCAGGTTTGCTCCCGATCTACTGGCATTTAGTCCACTCAGCTATAAATGAGTGTCGGTATCTGCTGATGTTGAAATAAAATAAAAGTGGGGCTAGTAGCCTCATCCCTAAAGACGTATACTTCAAAGGTACGATTTCCCTTAAATGGTAAAAAAAGATTTTTTTTTCACCATAGAAAGGTTGGCTTTAAAGAAAAATAAAAGGCGCTGTCACATTTATGCTTTTACTGCTTAATATAGGGATTCTTATGTACACAAAAGACTTCCATAACATCAGCTGTTTCGTACAGATACTATATAGAAGGCTCATCATCAGGGCAAACCCTCCTACCCCTACCCCTCATGATCATTGTTCCCTTCACCCCTATCTGGTTCTATCCTTTCTATCTTGTATGTACTCTCATGTTTCTTGCATATTCACCCCTTTGGTTGTCCTCTTCTTCTCTCCGAAAATGTATAATTTACTATCCTGAAGTCATCCATTCTCTCCACGTGACCACACCTTCTTAAAGCACACATAACCAACCTTTAGAATGGCAACCTTTTTACCATTTATACATATTTCCAAATTTTTTCGCCCTTTTTGAATATTATAATAACACTTATGTAAAGCAATTACTGTCGGCATCCTCATTTCAATTCCACTGAGTGAGCTCAACAATCTCTTTATGCATTCCAGACATGGTTTCCATTCATAGCTGAGGTCTCCTAAATCTTTCACTACACTCTGTAACCTCGGTTGCTTTACTTTTAAGAGCCTCGACACCCAACCATCATTATTAGAATTACTCCCAAATACTTGGTCCTTAGTTTTACCCATTATGTTTACTTTTTTTTTTTTTTTTTTTTTTTTTTCCTTCATCTTACTGCCGTCCGTTTACCTTCATAACCTTATTAATGTGTATATTTTCTCAAATTTTTATCCTCATGAAGGATCTTTTAAACATTTACTGATTTTTGTGGTTCAGTTTCGCTGTCTCTAAACAATTATTCATCAACTTCAAATATCACCCGTATTGCACGCCTCATTCACTGCTCATTTTGTTGAACAAACAGCATATACATCCACTGCCATATTTGACTCCTTGTATTATTCTACCCATCAACTTATTGAGCAGCCACAAAGACATAGCACCTCATTGGCTATTCACATGATCTCGTGCATGCTTCTTTTCCATCATAGAATTGTATCAACAACTTATCTTTTATACATACGCTCTTGACATTTATTTTTCATATCACATCTGTATTCATATTATCAGTCCCTTATTGTTCCTCCCTTTTACATTCAAATTTCTCACATTAATGTTTCATAACAGACACTTGATCCACATGGCCTCTCTCTTGTCTTTAGTCTAAATCAAAATAATCTTCCCCTGTTTAATCGTTGTCATCTGCCTTACTTTCTCAATTATAATTCTATCATGCACCCTACCTTGTATACGAATTAATGTTTCCCCATGCATCTTAGTTACCTCTGTCACCTTTATTCTTGGGAGGATGTGTAGAAAAATCTTTATTAAGAAAATAAGACTAATGGCAAAAGGATTAGAAAGGGGAAGAACAGAAGGTGTGTGGGTCAAATACATATTATTATTATTACTATCCAAGCTACAACCCTAGTTGAAAAAGCAAGATGCTATAAGCCCAGGGGCTCCAACAGGGAAAAATAGCCCAGTGAGGAAAGGAAATAAGGAAATAAATAAATGATGAGAACAAATTAACAATAAATCATTCTAAAAACAGTAACAACGTCAAAACAGACATGTCATATATAAACTATTAACAGCATCAAAAACAAATATGTCATAAATAAACTATAAAAAGACTCATGTCCGCCTGGTCAACGAAAAAGCATTTGCTCCAACTTTGAACTTTTGAAGTTCTACTGATTCAACCACCCGATTAGGAAGATCATTCCACAACTTGGTAACAGCTGGAATAAAACTTCTAGAGTACTGCGTAGTATTGAGCCTCGTGATGGAGAAGGCCTGGCTATTAGAATTAACTGCCTGCCTAGTATTACGAACAGGATAGAATTGTCTATGTGAGAAGTTTGAATAGTTGAAAGTGGCAAAGATAGAGCAAAAAAAAAGTTGATGGTCGAAGGATATTTAGGGTAATGTGGAGTGTGCTGGGAATGTATGTTATTGATGGTGAATGGTTGAGTGGGGTCGAGGTTTTGCAATAAAAGGGAAGAATGTGTTAGAATATTGGAGTTACTTGTTTGGTGTAAAAGTGGCTCTAAAATAAGTGTGATTTTTCTTATTTTTTTCTGTTCAGCAACTAGTTTCTTGGAGTCTTGGGTGATGCAAAGAGTCGGAGAAAGGGTAGGAGGTATTGGCAGTAAGATTTGGCTGTAGAAAATTTGCTCTTTCACATTTCAACATGTATTTATTATATCCAAAATTCTTGTTCACTTTCTCCCCTCGATTTTTATAACTTCTCTTTCTCTCTCACGCATGTATGCATAATCATGATTTTGATTGCCATTCAATTGCACGTCAAATATCTTTTATAACTTCCTAAGATATCTTGTTCCCTTGTGTCATCATTGGATGTTTTTATTTCTTCATCATATTTCCAAATACCCCTCAAACCATCCCTTCTGTCTTTACGACTCTATCAAGAAATTCCTTAAACTTTTTTTTAACTTTTGTATCTTGTGTGTGTGTATATATATATATATATATATATATATATATATATATATATATATATATATATATATTACCTTATTCTTATCCAAATCTCTTGCATATCTGCATTTTAAAATATTCCCCATCATCTCTTATCTGTAGTTACTTTACCTCAATCTTGTGTGTGTGTATATATGTACACACACACACACACACACATATATATATATATATATATATATATATATATATATATACTTATATATATACATACATAAATACATACATACATAAATACATACATAAATACATACATACATACATACAGGTATTATTATTACTATTATTATTATTACTATCCAAGCCACAACCCTAATTGGAAAAGCAAAATGCTATAAGCCCAGGGGCTCCAATAGGGAAAAATAGCCCAGTGAGGAAAGGAAATAAGGAAATAAATAACTGAAGAGAACAAATTAACAGTAAATCATTCTAAAAAAAGTAACAAAGTCATAACAGATATGTCATATATAAACTATGAACAACTTCAAAAACAAATATGTCATATATAAACTATAAAAAGACTCATGTCCGCCTGGTCAACAAAAAAGCATTTGCTCCAACTTTGAACTTTTGAAGTTCTACTGATTCAACAACCCGATTAGGAAGATCATTCCACAACTTGGTAACAGCTGGAATAAAACTTCTAGAGTACTGCGTGGTATTGAGTCTTATGATGGAAAAGGCCTGGCTATTAGAATTAACTGCCAGCCTAGTATTACGAACAGGATAGAATTGTCCAGGGAGATCTGAATGTAAAGGATGGTCAAAGTTATGAAAAATCTTATGCAACATGCATAATGAACTAATTGAACGACGGTGCCAGAGATTAATATCTAGATCAGGAATAAGAAATTTAATAGACCGTAAGTTTCTGTCCAACAAATTAAGATGAGAATCAGCAGCTGAAGACCAGACAGGAGAACAATACTCAAAACAAGGTAGAATAAAAGAATTAAAACACTTCTTCAGAATAGATTGATCACCGAATATCTTAAGAGACTTTCTCAATAAGCCAATTTTTTGTGCAATTGAAGAAGACACAGACCTTATATGTTTCTCAAAAGTAAATTTGCTGTCGAGAATCACACCTAAAATTTTGAAAGAGTCATACAAATTTAAAGAAACATTATCAATACTGAGATCCGGATGTTGAGGAGCCACCGTCCTTGACCTACTTACAATCATACTTTGAGTTTTGTTAGGATTCAACTTCATACCCCATAACTTGCACCATGCACTAATTTTAGCTAGATCTCTATTAAGGGATTCACCAACCTCAGGTCTACATTCAGGGGATGGAATTGATGCAAAGAGAGTAGCATCATCTGCATATGCAACAAGCTTATTTTCTAGGCCAAACCACATGTCATGTGTATATAGTATGAAAAGTAATGGGCCAAGAACACTACCCTGTGGAACACCGGATATCACATTCCTATACTCACTATGGTGCCCATCAACAACTACTCTTTGAGATCTACTACTTAAAAAATCAATAATAATGCTAAGAAACGACCCACCCACTCCCAACTGTTTCAGTTTGAAAACAAGGGCCTCATGATTAACACGGTCAAAGGCAGCACTAAAATCAAGGCCAATCATACGAACTTTCCGACCACAATCAAGGGATTTCTGTACAGCATTGGTATATTATATTCGAATGTTATACCCAAGTTTGATACATCGAAGACTTTCAATTCATGGACCGGGTTTCAAAGTTTTAAACTAAGCTCAGGTTTGATAGAACCCATTGAAACATAATTAAAAAAAAACACTTGCCTGTGTAAACAAGAGTTGGGAAGGAGGCAGAAGTGGCTGGGTGATTCAGTGCTTACCCTTCATATACCTAGGACCTCATTCGTCCTTAAACTTTCGTTTACAAATTCATCTGGCTTTAATGGCTACCAGCTGGCATACATGGTGTTATTATTGTTATTATTATTTTTATTATTTTTATAATTATTATTATTGTTGTTAATATTATTATTATTAATATTATTATTATTATTATTATTATCATTTATTATTATTATATATTATTATTATTATTATTATTGTTATTATTATTAGCTAAGTTAAAACCCTAGTTGGAAAAGCAGGATGCTTTATGCCCAAGGGCTCCAATAAGGAAAAAATAACCCAGTGAGGAAAAGAAATAAGGAAATAAATAAACTACAAGAGAAGTAATGAACAATTAAAAAAAATAAAATATTTTAAGAACAGTATCAACATAAAAACAAACTTTTCAAATATAAACTACGAAAAGAGACCTATGCCAACCTGTTCAATATAAAGATATTTTGTTGTAAGTTTGAACCTTTGAAGTTCAACCGATTCAACCACCTGATTAGGAAGATCATTCCACAACTTGGTCACGGCTGGAATTAAACTTCTAGGATACTGTGTAGTATTAAACCTCATGATGAAGCTTTACTTTTAGAATGACTGCTTTCTTAGTATTACAAACATGATGGTACTGTCTGGGAAGATCTGAATGCAAAGGATGGTCAGAATTATGAAAATTCTTATGCAACATTCATAATAAACCAATTGACCGACAGTGGCAAAGATTGATTTAAATCAGGACTAAATTTTGTCCTGAAATGCCCTTTAAACATGAATTTCGAATTTGCTTATAAATGATAAATTGATTGTTCGGTGGCTTTTGTTTTAATATCTGAATTTGCAACCATTCTTACGAAATACTTATGCTATGGACGTCATTTTGTTAATACAATCTTGTGTGTAGTGTAGAGATAGAATCGATATAAAAACTGACAATATGCATCCTTTCAATTTCAACCACACTAATAGCCTAACGATGTTTCATCATCTCACAATTAGGAAATTAAAGGGAACATCCATATTTTTTTTATATTTACCTGCGGCGGCTTATCCAAATAAGTTAAAACATCGATGACGTCACAAAAACAAGTATAGGATTCGTGCCCTAGAGGACGGACCTTTTTCAAAAGTAACATTTGCGAAGTTGGAGTAGGGGGGGTTATGGGTACTGGGAGTTCCTTGATTCGCTGTTGATATTTCCTTCATTTGTAAGCAAGAAGCGATGATCTCGAACAGCCTCTGGTGTCTTGATACAATCTTTAGGGAGAAGGCTTTGGCAACTTTAATGGTTCTTCTTACACCTTCACGCACGCTGGAGGTCAGGTCTCAGGAGACGAATTATTCTTCATTAGATGTGTAAATCAAGCAAGAGTCAATTACTGCCAGAGAGAGAGAGAGAGAGAGAGAGAGAGAGAGAGAGAGAGAGAGAGAGAGAGAGAGAGAGAGAGAGAGAGAATTATTATTATTATTATTATTATTATTATTATTATTATTATTATTATTATTATTATTATTATTATAAGGAGATAAACTAGCCAATGAATTAAGGTCGACTCTTACATAGCAGGTCCAGAGAGAATTAGATTACAGTAGTTAAGAATATATATAAAAAAAAGTAAATTTGTAATATGTTTAAAATCTATGTAAATATCAGATGAATTACACTCATACTTATATTTATGGATATTTTGGAAACCTAAATTTTAACGAAACATTGGTGCTTCATTCCCTCTCGTGTTGTCATGTCGACTACAATTTATCAATTATTTATTTACTGTATAAAAATGGTACATTGATCCCTTGTAAATTTTTGAGATTCGGATAGGCAGTAGACCATGTTTTCGATGTATAATTACTTTTATAGTTCGAGCACTTTCAATTTTTATTTTTCTCTCCGTTTAAGGATGGAAGCCATTGCTAGTATTCTGTAATACTTGAATACTTTATATAACATCATGACTGTTAATTATAGATACAAGTTCTTGTTTGTATTTTAGTGGAATAGAATCTGGTAATATTAACTTTTATTTCCAGTTACCGCTTTCTCTTAAGTTCTTTGTATTCATTGTATTTTAGTGGGGATAAATTCCTGATAATATTCATCTTTTATTTCCAGTTAACACTTAAACACTTAATATTATTCATATTCCGTCAGTTTTTGGACCTTACTATGAACCATACCCGTTTTAAGCCATACTTCTAAGTTTCTTTGCAAGTTTTCGTAGGGTTTTCGTGACCACCTGTCTTGAAACCCGTTTACATAAATACACATGAATTTTGTCCTGAAATATTCTCCAAAATACCTCAGAGGGACGTTTACTCTCCTCTCCACTCTCTCTCTCTCTCTCTCTCTCCTCTCTCTCTCTCTCTCTCTCTCTCTCTCTCTCTCTCTCTCTCTCTCTTGTGTCTTTTTATAAACTCTCATGACAGTACTATGTTTTGACCATTGCGCATAAATATTTAGAAAGAGGAAGACGGACAATCGCTGTCAGTATCAGAACTCTGGGTCCGTTGATAATGACGACCTGCGGATGCTGGCAACGCTCACAAGTATAAAAAGGATCCCTGTCAGGTAAATGAAGCAGTTAAGGGACTTGATAAGAGGGGGAAGGGGGGGGGGTGGGTCACAGAGGATCCACTTGTTCACCGCGTCATATGCGATTCATATTATTGATTTTTCTTCTTCTGTTGCATATTTTTTCTTCCTTTGGATTAGTTTGGTATGTGACGTCCACAGACCATTTTTTTTAAAGAGAAGAGATTCTTTTAATGTTGATAGTTGAAAGATTTCTCTCTCTCTCTCTCTGTCTCTCTCTCTCTCTCTCTCTCTCTCTCTCTCTCATCTCTCTCTCTCTCTCTCTCTCTCTCTCTCTCTCTCTCTCTTCCGTTAAATTAGGTAGAATTTATCACTGGTAGATTGGTTATTAGATTGCCATATGATCATATAGGATCCATTCAATTAAAAAAAAGCTGTTAAAGGTACCAATTTTTAATAGAGTTTACGATGCACCTAAAATATCCAGAAATAAGATAACTCAGTGGCGTTTCTGAGAGAGAGAGAGAGAGATGAGAGAGAGAGTGAGAGAGAGAGAGAGAGAGAGAGAGAGTTGGGGGGAGGTTGGTACGAGTGTCAAATGAATCTTGTTTTACTGGTAGCGTCTGCGAATGTCGCATAGAGACATGAAACTTAAGGTCTCGTATAAAGATGCGTATCGGTAACTCTAGACGGTAATGGCCACTTAGTTAGGAATATTAAGAAAATATCATCTAGTGGAGGGCGTAAGGAAATACTGGAGGCAAGGATTATGGGTGAGTTTCGTACAACTTTTCTTTAGGGAGGTCACCATAGAGTTGCTGTTGGGAAA
>NC_090743.1:10892626-10895126 GCF_036898095.1 Palaemon carinicauda
ATGTTTTTTGTGTGAATCAAGTGGTAAATTGAAGAAAGTGACACATACTATTTTGCATATCAAATAAGGATATACTGTTTCGAGAGATTTCATATTTCTCCCATTGCTATATAGGCTAACTGGTATTATGTTTAAAATTACAGGGAGTCAGTGGGGAGGTAAATTGGTCCAAAGAACAGCCACACAACCACTTAGAATGAGTATTGTATTGGTTTGAAATGTATGAAAAACTGCTCTGCATGTGCACATTCCTCCTTGAGTAAATGCTTCATGGCATTTGATTATGTACAAAGTATGTGGAAGAACAACTTGATAGTGTGCAGGAGATAATAGTTGATCATTATATGGCTGAAGTGAAAATGGAAGTATATTAAAAGGTGATAATATGTCATGTATGACAAAAGTATGCGAGTTTGATAACGAATTGAAAATGATGAAAAAATAGTTAACAAAGTATAACTTGAGAGAAAATTTGTTGGCTTAAAGGCAGCTATAAAAAAAAAATATGATGACTATATGCAAAATTCAAGGTTAGGTTCACGAAATCGTTTAGTTGTATATGTTGGCATAAGGAGCTAGAAAAGAGAGATAAGATTAAGAGATTTTAAGATATCCATATCTTGAACAACAGAAATAATTTCGTTGCAATGTCTCTACAAGAGGATGAATAAGGTAGACAACCGCCTCGTGAATGACATGAAGAAATTTAGGGTAATGTGAAACCTTGGGATAGATAACAGGAAATGCTCTATGGTGAAAAAAAAAAATCTTTTAGGAAGCAAATTAACATAAAAACCTTAACGAGTGAATAAGTCAAAGAATTAAAGGTCCAAATGGGAGTTGTTGTTTAAAGAAATTTATTTTTGAAGGTCTTTGAAAGTTTAGAATAAAAGCGAGGCTGATTGAAAGTTACGTGATAGGAAGAAAACTATGATTTCCTTTAAGCTTACCTATTAGGTATGTTTTTTCGATATGGTATTCACTGTTTTTTATTGATGGTATTGTTTCCAAAAACACCTTTTTAATTTATTATCTTGACTTATTGGAATATCAGTGTAACCGGAATTTATGTGAGGGAGATAAGTCACACAAGTCAGATTTAAATCGCATTAAGTTAACATTGTTATTGTCATTGTTATTATTATTGTTGTTGTTGCTCTTCTTGTTGTTGGTGTTGTCTAAAAGCAATTGCAAATTGGATCAGTGCATTTGAACTCTATTATCTGCCTTCACCTTTATCTTTCACGTTTATTTTTTGAGGCCCTCTTATTCGCTCTTATTTGGTCAACTAGACGGGTCTTATTATATTAAATAGGCTTTAATTATATACAAGAATAAGAATATGGCGTATGATCAAACTAACATACATAAAAATGAGAATTCATCGTATATTTGAAAGTTTTGTTCTGGAATATATCCTGTAATAACATGGTCTGTATGTGTCTGTGTATGTTATGTCCCACTTTAACATTGTTTGCCTGACCAGTGATGTGTTTTTGTTGAAGTTTAAAGTCGCCGTACCATTGTAAGCGCCTCTCATCTTGAAAGTTCGGAATGTCAAGATTCTTGCAAAAGCGCCCCCCCCCCCCCCCTGTGAAAGCAAGCAAGCATACCTCTATCTTTATTGGATTTTCTGCTTGGACTTCAAGCAAACTCATAAAACCACAACAATAAACATTTTGAATAATCCGATTTTATTATCGGGGATCAACGACACTATTCTGATTCTCGGAGGACGGGTGATATATAGATCATAGACAGTGATTGCATTCCGTCATTGTAAATTGGTCTTCAAAGTTTGGCTTACGTCAGCCTTCCGCACATTAAGTCATTGTGAGGACCGGCGAATTCCACATTCTTGTGGCCACTCGTGCGTGTATACAGAGCCTGAATACTAATATTAAGTGTGCTCTATCCACGACAGGGCTGTATTTAAAGCGGGGGGAAAATACGAGGACGTGAAAGAGAAAACTTTCTTGGGGGAAATTGATTATTTTATGCCATTTTCATAGTCACATTCATAAGATTCTGGATACTGGATATTCTTTATTCGGTGGTTACTGTTCGTAATAGTTTCCTTCATATTCGGGAATTTGAACATGGTGATTATGTCTCTCTCTCTCTCTCTCTCGTCTCTCTCTCTCTCTCTCTCTCTCCTCTCTCTCTCTCTCTCTCTTTCTCTTTTATACACACACACACATATATATATATGTATATATAGATAGATAGCTAGATAGACTAGATAGATAGATATATGTATATATATATATATATATATAGTATATATATATTACTATATATACTATATATATATATATATATAACTGTTTGGTCTGTTAGGAGGAATAGTACATTTGCTTCATATAATAGCACAACTTCTACTTTCAAGCAAAATAGGAACCTTGTAGAATTTATGAATTCAATTGTGAGGACTACTTAAAAGGTCAGCTATTTATATTAAGATTTATTCTTAAATAATAAGGTCTCCTGAAGACATTAC
>NC_090743.1:10900126-10910126 GCF_036898095.1 Palaemon carinicauda
GGTCCTTACTGCCACCACGAGAAACATTAAAAAATGAATAGAAAAAATTAATTAAATTTTACTTGAGGCAAATTTTGTATTTAGCATACTCTCTCTCTCTCTCTCTCTCTCTCTCTCTCTCTCTCCTCTCTCTCTCGTCTCTCTCTCTCTCTCTCTCTCTCTCTCTCTCTCTCTCTCTCATATATATATGTGTATATATATATATATATATATATATATATATATATATATATATATATGTTGGTATGGATATGTATGTATGTACTGTATACAGAGCATTACATATCATTCATCACTAAGGAGTTTAGGATATGGATTGGTTCCTCCCAACTGAAGTTATCGAAAGCTGAATACTACGTGCCAGCTTACTCTGTATTCTTCTCTCTCTCTCTCTCTCTCTCTCTCTCTCTCTCTCTCTCTCTCTCTCTCTCTCTCTCTCTCTCTCTCTTATTTTGTAACTCGGGGTGCAAAACACTTATTTGGATCTTTCTTACGTGTGGCACTAAATGTCAAAAAGATAAAACAATAGATTTATACAGCGACTGCAAGTTTTCCTTACTCGGCAGAATAATATTTTGATTTATTTAGCTTTCAGATGATCACTTGCCAAACATGTCATTTTTGCATGCCTGTTGATTATTGAATATTTAAGTATGAAAGATGTATTTTTGACAAGCAGGAATCATCCGAAGTTTGTAGGCAGTCTTGTAAAATTGACGTCTCTATTTCCTGTCAACTTAACATTTATATATTGTAATGACTTGTGAGAATTAATAGGTTTTTTTTTTTTTTTTTTTTTTTTTTTTTTTTTTTTTTTTGACGTTAGACCTGTGTCCTCTAGAGCAGGTTTTCTGGCAGCTTGGAATGTGTTGTCAGATGATGCTCCAGATAAAGAAAATTAAATTGTGATTGTTTGTCAAAGTAAAATCACACTGACAAAAGTAATATTCAAAATTTTCTAACTATGTTTTGACATGCTGCAAAGTTTGTTTGATTTGTTGTGAATTCAGTTATTCATAAAATTGATTAAAGATTGTATATTCTAACAATAATTTATCGTTAATATGCTTCAGCATGACTAAGAGAATGTATTACAGTATTGGTATATCTTCCCAATAATAGGTATTCTTGGAAAATCGTGATCACTGTAAACGTAGTTTATTTATGAGGTACTTAATCGTATGATAATATCAATCATTAGTGGTTGACAACAATTATGATATGTACATTTTTGGATATATACAAAAGCGTCCGTTGTTTTGAAAAGAAATTGTTAATCTGATGTCAGATCGATAGAATAATGATAGTTAGTTTTGTTTGCAGAAACGACTGTTTAAATATGGGTCATGAACTCAATTCACTTTGGTTGTCTCTTCACTGTTCGGCATAATTTGACAAATTAATCTTACTCATTTCATTTATACCCGTAAAAAGTATGTTTTAAGTTTACCGGCGTATATTTTTTTAAAGGAATTAATTGATTGATTTTTTTATTTTTATTTTTTTTTTAAAGCCGAGGTAAAAACAAAATAGCTAATTCGATATGAAACCTCCATATAGTTATTAGAGTGCAAAGGCTGAAAGTTTGTTTATTTTACTTGCATTTACTTTTTTTTTTTTTCCTCACAAGAGTTGTTTATAGGTTTTTATTTTAAGAGTAGTTTAAAGTTACAGTTTTTAATTCTTCACAAGGAATCGTGGATTGTATGTAAATGGAAGTGACAACCGGTGCAATTTTTCATGAAAGTTCTCTCAAAGTTATTTTGATTAGATATTTTGGATTTTGGTGTTGTAATGACAGTGAAAATAAGATATTTTGATTCATGCAACTGCACGAACATTACATATACGACTGAACAAGGGCTTTCAAGTATATTTAAAGGACTTTGGACTGAACGATTCTAAACAAAGAAATATGTGTTATTATTATTATTATTATTATTATTATTATTACTACTACTAGCTAAGCTACGACCCTAGTTGGAAAAGCTGGATGCTATAAGCCCAGGGGCTCCAACAGGGAAAATAGCCCAGTGAGGAAAGGAAACAAGGAAAAATTTATCTTAAAAACAGTATCATTACAATAGATATTTCCTATATAAACTACAAAAAATATAACAAAACAAATGAAAGAGAAATAAGATAGAAGTGTGCCCGAGTGTGCGTTTGTTTGTATCTTACATATTTAATTTTTTGTATAGATAGACTGACTGATCACTAGCAAAAAGATGTTTGACTCCTATTCCACTAAACACTGTAACTATCAGGTAGATACAGGACTGGGCATTTTCTTCAAAATCGAATGTGGGTAAATAATTTTCTTTATCTTAGGGTTGTGGTGGCCGATTTGGTAACATCCCTGACTGGTGAACCCCAGACTGGGGTTTGAGTCCCGCTCAAACTCGTTAGTTCCTTTGGTCGCTGCAATCTCACTATCCTTGTGATCTAAGGAAGGGGGGTTTTGGGGGAGGCTATAGGTCTTTTTGCTGAGTCACCAGTAGCCATTGCCTGGCCTGGGCGCTATTCACAGTCTCTAGGGCATTGTTCTGCTTGATAGGGCAATATCACTGTCCCTTGGCTCTGCCATTCATGAGTGGCATTTAAACCTTTTTTAAGGAAATGAAATCGTTAAGGATTTTCTAAAAAAGGGATAGTTGTCAAAGCAATGTTTTTTCAGGTGTATCTGAATGTTTGCCATGAGGTCTTAGCTTGCTCTGTTTACATCTCCATTAATGGTGATAATAGTAGTTATGATAATCCTAACAGAGAATCATTATAATGATAGGCTCTTTAAATCATAGACAAATCCACTTCGTCTTCACGATCAGATGAAATTGGGAGTATTTTCCTTTTACCGTTTGATCGAAGATTTAATTTTGTTACATCAAAATTTAGTTATTAAATCAGTCTAACTGTGAATATATTTGGCGTTATTTAATTGTATACATTTGCATACGCTCCCCCATACATGCATATGTTCAGAAATGCTTCCCTTTTTTTTTTTTTTTTTTTTTTTTTTTTTTTTTTTTTTTTTTTTTTTTTTAAGGTTCCAGGGCTTTACGAACCCACTAACAAAGGAAATATTTAAAAATAGGTTTTCATTAATACATACCAAAAAGCTAAATATTTGTTGCCTAGAAGTTCTGTTCAGTAAATTCAGTATAGTCAACATCTAACTCTCGGATGGATGTTGTGAAACTTTTTTGCTGATTGCTTTTTAATTAAAAGTTATGGAACATTTATTATATGGGATTTGATTCTTGCATATAATTTTATTTAGATATCTTCTTATAATTTGTATGATTTTTGTGAGGTGCAGAACCTGCCGTTGTCTGTTAACATGTTTACTTTTTGATAATTGAAAGAAATAATCGTAATATTTATATTTGTTGTATGAATATTGCAGCCCAAGGGGATATTAAAGTTTAATGCATCTGAGGATGTATCAGTCTATTTTATTATTATTATTATTATTATTATTATTATTATTATTATTATTATTAAGAAAAACAAAAATTAGTCTGTTAGGGGTCTTTTTATTTACGGTACTGATGTGTCTGATTTAGTTTCATCGTTAATGTTAAGATATTTTCAACAAAAACAAGTAATGCAACGAAAGAGGCTGAAAAATAAATATATATCTCAGACGATATATATGTTTACCTAATAATTTTGACGTTGATATTAGATTGCGTCAGCATCGTGAAAAGAACCCTTCAATATGCATCCTAGATGATCAAAGAATTTTTTTCCATGTTTAATAAAGGTTTTTTTATGCACACCCTTATGATTTGAAGAGTGGATGAAATTATTTAGATAACATATGTGCAGCGAAATATCCTTCGCTGACTGAGGGGCCAAACGACTCATCTTTGACCATCCATCTTGCCCCGTAAATGCAGACAGTGTTTGTTTGCTTAGGAATGGCCGGCTATTGTTTTAATGTCTTCTTTTTCGTTCTGTTGTTGGTCTTGGTCTTCAAATATTCATGAATTTTATCTCGGAAACCCGTAAAAATGAGTTGTTTGACTAACCGGCAGAGGTGAGGAAAACGACTTGTACAAGCAATCATCCCCGCCGGAGTATCCTACGTCTTCCCAGGGGGGCTTTTCTCCTTTCCCCAAAGGTAGGGGACGTCCTCATCCCAAGAGACCTCCCCTGGTTTCTTCCCCACGTGCATCTCATTCTTGCGTTCCTTCTTTGGGGGAGCAGTTTTGATGAAGACATGCCCCTCGCTGTCTTAAATGTATCTTGCGGTTACATTTCCTGACTCTGCCAGTGCTTCTAAGAAGCACTTAGTGGTCTGTGGCAGTCGCCAGAGTTTCTAGAGATGGCGATTGTCCGCTAGGAGTCGCTGCCTCTGAACTCCACCTACCGTGTTCCATTAATACAATATTATACAGTAAAATGATCCTCCATATCATAAAAAGCTGTTTATAATTTTATGACCAATAAAAAGAAATTGTGAGGGACCTCGAGAGACATGGGGTCAGGACTCCGAGGGAGCTCTAGTGCAGGAACGGGGTGGGGCACGAGGCAAGAAGACGAGGGATCAGGAAGGGCATATATTTGGAGGGCTAGGAGTAAATACCAATGGATTATAGTACTGTTGCACGATCAAAATGGCTCTCTCTCTCTCTCTCTCTCTCTCCTCTCTCTCTCTCTCTCTCTCTCTCTCTCTCTCTCTCTCTCTCTCTCTCTCTCTCTCTCTCGTTACCATTTAGCTGTATCGTTTGACAGAAAATTTAACTTTTCACTTCAGAGATTAAATCCTCGACCTTTACTAAATTAGGAAAGTACCTTTGAGAAAAACAAATTGTGGCGCAGGTATGATAATTTGTTATCCAAATCAACAAAAATTAATCCTTCATTGTGTGATTCTGATGCTTCATTCCTCATCTCAGCTGTGTTATTGTATTCATTTTTTTTCATCTTTCATCTTGATCAGTTCTTCCCTTTTGAGGAAAATACAAATTCGAGATTAGAATGACTTGGTCATATTTGTCTTGGATAAGACATGTGACTCTGAACACCCAGTGTCGTTTCGTCAGGTGGTTCAGATGATTGATGACTGGTCAGTGACAGTGATGAAAGAGGCTGATGGACTTTGAGAGGTTCGCTTTGCAAATATCTTGGTGGTGTCTGAAATAAAAAAAAAAAATCGACAGTACGTCATCGCTGCTTTCTCCTTGTCAAGGGCGACGATCGGAGGAGGGCAACAGATTGTCGGGATGATGGACGCGGGTCAGAGAAAATACATGCTCTGTTGAATGGTAATAGTACCTTGAATTGTCATGTTTAGCTTTATGGGAACCTTTACTTGTAAACATATACTGTATTTATGTAGGTTACGTGGTTTCTTTTCCAGCGAGTCGGTTTCCGTAACATGGGTTCCTTTTTTAAGTGCTAAGTTAAGGATGAACATCAATGTGCACATCTTTTAGTATTATGCGCGCACACACACAATATATATATATATATATATATATATATATATATATATATATATATAAAGCTACAGTCACTGTCATAATAATTTTTTAACTTTTAAAAATGTGTGCATCTGTTGTGTAAGAAACTCCCATATATATATATATATATATATATATATATATATATATATATATATATATATATATATATATATATTTATATATATACAGTATATATATATATATATGTGTGTGTGTGTGTGTGTGTGTGTGTGTATCTATATGGGGTTATAATGTTTAAACATTTGATAAGAATATCCAATTGTTATTCACATTATTTTTAGTTACAGCACTTTAAGTTTGACAGTTTTACACGCAGCAGAAAAGAGCTGATTGAAATTCCACATGTGACAATGTATTCGAACCCACAATCATTTGCAAAACCAGCAGTCAACCGTATCCACTACCATATCGTAAATGATAAATGTAAATTAAATCTTATTTATTTACTTCCATTTAGTTCAATGTTTTATTGAACGAAGATATCTATTCTTGTTTTGAAACAATAGGAGGGTATAAATAAGAAAGTAATTGAGATGCAGTGTCAAGTAACGTTCTCCTTCCATGTACGTGTAGAAGTAGAAATAGATTTAAATAAAATGGTGAGTTTATAAGACGTGAATATTTGAACCTACTGGTGCAATAAATACCTCCCTATTTTGTAAATAGTCTGTGGGGAAATGGGAAAATGCTTAAAAGATAATGTCCGAAATTTATTTATTAGGTACTATTAAAATTCTTTCAGTTACAATAAGATTTAAGGAGAAAAAGTATGTAAACAATGGTGCATTTCTATTCAGTATGTTCGGGTTTCGGTGATTTTAGTGTATAGTACATTTTCACATTCTATTTTGTCTTTGCTGTACCTTCCAAATATTTGCAGATTTGCTAAGGTTGTAAAACATTTTGTGTTTGGAGTGGTGGTAACTTTTTTGTCTGCATATTTTAATGTTAATTAAATTATTTTGTAGCAAAGTTATTTCGAATGCATTTCTAGTTGGGTCTCTTGGCGACTGACTTGGATGACTTAATGGGATATTATACACCACATCTACGAGACTGTTTGGGTTTTGTAATACGATGATCTCATAAATATGGAACATACATAAAACCAGACAGTAAGTGATATATATGCTTATTGGGAAGGAAAGCTTGGGAGGTAAGATCGACTAAGAATTCTCATTACTTTTCAAACTTCTTAATTTGGCCAAGGAAAAAGCCAACCAACCTGACTATGGGAATTTCTTACGAATACCAAGGAAGCACGTTTAGCGGTCCTAAAAGCAGCGGGCAGCGATAAACCTCTTGGGAAAGCAATGCAGTTAATGGCATACTGTCTTCTGCGACAAAAGGTTGGCATCCTGCTTTATTGACTTGGGCACTCGGGGGACCCCCGTGGGTATGTAGTCTTCGGGATTGCATCTTGGCGGTACCGCGCATTGGGTGCCCTTTTCCGTCGTAGCCTTTATGTAGACGATTCACGCTTTACATCCTTGTGGAATGCTGCTTATGTATCTTCTAATGCCATACATTTACCTCCATCTTTCAGGCTATTTTTTCGTTGAGGTTAAGTCCGACAGAGTTTTAAGCCCCTACATCGCAATGAGGAAAACATCTTAAGATTATGTTCAGTTTACCTTACTTAACCTTTTCAATCCTTTTGGCCTTTTTTTTTTTTTTGTGTGAAGCAGACCCTTTTTGCTCGTGTACCCGTTAAATCAAAATTGGCTATTATGTGATTATTGGGGTGTGTGCGACAGTAAGGCAATCCCGGCTCCAAGAGATTTCAAGATGACTTGATTGATAATTCCAGAGCTTGAAAGGGGTTTTTGCATGAATTCAATAGGTATAAGTGATGCCAGAGGCCTCACCCTTTCCAAATCGGAAGAAAAGAGATGGGTAAGAAAAGGGAGATTCGAGAGTTCTAAGCGCCTTACATCGTCTTGCTCTCCTCAGAGGAACATCGAAAATTCTTTGGATTTAAGAAGTCTGTAAAGCTTGATCGAAATGGCCCTGTAAATCGTAGAAGGATCTCTGTTGATAAAGTGTGTGTGTGTCCAGCATTCTCCACTTACCCTAAGAAGGCGTTGTTCTGTCACCCGGTGACCCCAACAGTGCATTTGCGTCTAAGAACATTTTTCAACTCCAGAGGGTCTGTTGTTATTTATTGGTTTATCAGCGAGTGATCCTAGTATCTCTAGTCTCAGTAACCGGGAAATTGTTCGACAGTGCTTTTAATCTATTTTATTCGTTGTAGTAAACACGTTGAATGTCCATATTGAGCTGAAGGAACATTTGGTAGTTTGAAATACATTTTGGCTAATTGGTGATCGAGTTATTTGAGTTTACAAGCTTTATCATTCAAGAATGTACGATTGTAGTTTTGATACAGCAACTTCTCATAATAATGAAAATATGTGAATAATTTTCAAAACATGATATCCGAAAGTTTTTATTTATTATATTATCTGTATTTTGCTTGGTTTTTAGCATGAGGAACATTGCACCACTGGGTTGAAAGTTGAATTTTGCAATAATGAACGACTGTTTTTAATACTCTGGTGTATATGGTAATGATGAAGATTTAGATTACAGTATCGTGTGAAATACTGATAATTTTGGTAAACATTTAACTTTATTCTCATTTTCATTTATTTATCAGTGAAATTTTAATTACAGGAACGAATGAAATACACCATCATTTTAATGAATGTGTAATATTCTTATTTCTTTTTCTAATTATATTCTTATGAAAACAGGGCAAGTGCCCTATTTTGAAGTTATTTTCCTCTCGCAGATTGCGCTAAATTGTCTTGTAAACCACGCTTGCGTGAGGGGCTTAGATTAAGGTAAATTCGTTGCGGATCTTAAAGTTTTACGGTTGTGATCCTGTTTTGCCCAGATTAAGATTTTTTTCAGATTTTTTTAGACTAGGCTGGACTGAGGGGTCAATTAATATACTGTTCTTAAAATGGTTATATGAGTCTTCCATGCAGTGCAGTCCCTTTTACGGAACTCCTCCTAATTTTTATATCTTGGGCACTCACCAATATAGTAATGGAACTAGCATTTTGATGTTAATATCAACGCTTTGGGAAAATTAGTCATGTAAATGGTTGCTTATTAAAAGTTATCCTTGTGTGGTTCAAATATTCTCAATTAATTCTTTCTTCAATTATTTTAGCATGCAGGGTGATGCTGTAGTCGATCATCAAGCTTGTTATGATGTCATGTTGTGAGTTAAGTAGTTCAACGTTGAGATACTACCTTGGACTGGCCAGGTAGTACGACATTGGATCCTTCTCTAGTTACGGCCTATTTTTCCTTTGTCTACACATACACAGTATAGTCTTGCCAATTCTTTACACATTCTCCCCCCATTTCCTCATTCCCATGACAGTACTAAACTAGCCTAAAAATTCTACTTTACTCTACGGGTTAACTGTTGCATTTTAGTCGTCCAGTGGCTTCTCTCCACTTGATAGGTAGAAGAGCCTATCTAGCTTCATGGTAAGCACCTCATCTAGGAGAAGGACACTCCAAAATCAAACCATAGCCTCTGTACCATGTCTTGCACTATCATGGGTTAGAGTTCTTTTGTTCAATGATACACTCAAGCACACCATTCTATCCGTTTTCTTTTTCCTTTCCTCACTGGGCTATTTTCTCTGCTGGAGCCCTTGGGCTTACAGAATTCTGCTATTCTAACAAGGTTTGTAGCTTAGCTAATAATAATAATAATAATAATAATAATAATAATAATAATAATAATAATAATAATAATAATAATTAATGGAAATTCATTCAGTCAATGCATCCTCTTAATTTCACTTTCGGACGAGTTACGACACTTTACGTCCGGTTTAGGCTATGGTATGGCAACGGTGCTTAAAAACAGCCTACGTCTGATATCCGAACACGGTAGTAAGTCACGACCTGTCCTCACCTTTTTCTACTAAACTGTATTCAGGCTAATATGGACTTGAGAAATGCATACCTTGCATACTTATGACTATTATGGTAAAAGCCCCAAGTCAGCCTGAACTGATATTTCCCCCGACGTATTTTGAAGTTATTCAAAAGTCGTGATTCTTTAGTAAGTGGAAAAACTCGTTTTGTAGATTTACAAGCGGCTCATTAACTAGTTTGCTTACTTTTTGTTTATGACCGTATTGCTTTTAATGATTTTGGTTTTATTTTATATTTTCTTCGAATAGAAAGTGAAAATTGTCTCATAAAATTACTGGTTTTCTTTTATTGAGAGGAGATAGATAGGTACAGTTGGATACTGCACGGCGAGTTTGTGTGTGTAGCCTCTGCTCACCACCTCTACCATCTCTCCTTACACTATAGTCAATTTTTTTTAATGAGGCGTATTTGCACCGACTCGCAGGGATGCCCTTTTATCTCGGGAAAAGTTTCCTGGTAGCTGATTGGCTAGTATTATTTTGTGCAACATATCAGTGATTAGGAAACTTTTCTGAGGTAAAAGGACACCCCTGCGAATC
>NC_090743.1:10915126-10917626 GCF_036898095.1 Palaemon carinicauda
GTGAAAAAGAATGAAAAAAAAAAATCAGCCAGACATCATTGTAATTCAAGGAACAGATGACGGGAAACGTTGACAGTTTATGTAAAAAGACAGTTGGTCATAAAACCTTTTTTTTCCGGTGATTGAGTGTCACCAGTGTCGATTGAGGTATTTCGAGGGTCAGCGGGTTGCATGCCACAAAAGAAAATCTCGAAGCGAGGCTTGCTGCAACACCAACAACGGGGTGTAATTTAGTTTTGTTGATAGTTACGGCGTTGCGAAGTGACTTCTTCAGTTGTGAGGAAGGGGAGACGACTTCTCTAGTAGGAGAAGATTTTCAAGTTTTAGTTGTTCAAATAGGAAATAAAATTCACGGAATTGAAATACATTATGAATCGAATTTTAAGAAAAGGATTTAATGAAAGTTCTCTCTCTCTCTC
Source organism: Palaemon carinicauda (assembly GCF_036898095.1). NCBI lineage: Eukaryota > Metazoa > Arthropoda > Malacostraca > Decapoda > Palaemonidae > Palaemon > Palaemon carinicauda. The sequence goes on from NC_090743.1 coordinate 10,915,546, forward strand.
TCTCTCTCTCTCCTCTCTCTCCTCTCTCTCTCTCTCTCTCTCTCTCTCTCTCTCTCTCTCTCTCTCTCTCTTGATCTTCAAGTTGTTGTTGTTCAAATAGGAAATAAAATTCACGGGATTGAAAATACATTATGAATCGAATTTTAAGGAAAGGATTTAATGAAAGCTCGCTTTCTCTCTCTCTCTCTCTCTGCTCTCTCTCTCTCTCTCTCTCTCTCTCTCTCTCTCTCTCTCTCTCTCTCTCTTCAAGTTGCAGTTGTTCAAATAGGAAATAAAATTCACGGGATTGAAAATACATCATGAATCGAATTTTAAGGAAAGGATTTAATGAAAGCTCTCTCTCTCTCTCTCTCTCTCTCTCTCTCTCTCTCTCTCTCTCTCTCTCTCTCTCTCTCTCTCTTGATCTTCAAGTTGTAGTTGTTCAAATAGAAAATAAAATTCACGGAATTGAAAATGCATTATGAATCGAATTTTAAGGAAAGGATTTAATGAAAGCTCTCTCTCTCTCTCTCTCTCTCTCCTCTCTCTCTCATCTCTCTCTCCTCTCTCTCTCTCTCCTCTCTCTCTCTCTCTCTCTCTCTCTCTTGATCTTGATCTTGATCTTCAGGTTGTAGTTGTTCAAATAGGAAATAAAATTCACGGAATTGAGGATACATTATGAATCGAATTTTAAGGAAAGGATTTAATGAAAGCTCTCTCTCTCTCTCTCTCTCTTTCTCTCTCTCTCTCTCCTCTCTCTCTCTCTCTCTCTCTCTCTCTCTCTCTCTCTCTCTCTCTCTCTCTTAGTCTTGTCCATCAATTGGAGAGAATCTATGCAATATTCTTTGTTAATTCAATGTTGTTTTTTCTGTATGTTTTGTTCAGTGTCGGTTTAGGGATTTTTTGTATACAGCACTATGAACATTTTGATGATAATTTTCTCTCTCTCTCTCTCTCTCTCTCTCTCTCTCTCTCTCTCTCTCTCTCTCTCTCTCTCTCTCTCTCACAGACAGATACACACAGTGTGAAGTAGATTTATTACCTCGCTCACAATGGCTCCAATAAATCTGTTGCTGTGGCAAATTTCTACAGGTTTTTTTTTTCCTCCTCGCAAACGGATACCCTTTACTGCACTTTACTTTTTGGATTCGTCGGGAATTATAACACATAAAAGGAGACCCGGTCACGGCAAATATGGCGTGGGAAGAATCACGATTTTGAGGTTATTTTTTTTTTTTTCCTTTATAGAGGTGTAGAACAACCTTTTACCCATCATCACAAGTTTCTTTCATGTTTTGTGAGGGGTGGGGTGTGTGTTTGGATAGTTTCAGTCATTAGTAATGTGATATTCTCAATTTTTAAAAGCATCTTTGTTTTATTTATAAAATACTAGTATGGTATAACATTAATTATAACAATTTAGTTAACCGTGTTAGATATTGTTTAGCACTCTTTATCTGTTCTTATAAACTGCATTTTATTAAATTTTGATTTTCGACTCCATATTTACACTTAAAAATTTGTATAAAAAAACGGTGAAAGTCTGGCAATATTTATTTCAGGATTTTTACCGTTTTAAAAACTGTTATATTGACGTAAAAGGGTAATATTACGGTCACCAATCCGTAAAAGATAATAACAAAGTAAGGCAAAATTGCGGTCGCCTGTATGTTACTGAAATACGGTCGGGAACAGTATATTTTTGAGAATTTCTGATAATTTTTTTTTTTTCAACTGTTCCTTTTGCACTTGATATTCTTACAGGCATAAAAACACTTTTCTATAGGGAATATATATTTCACCTTTTTATTTTTTATAACTCCCCTTTTCACACGGAGTTGCGAGCTCCCGCTCTTATACATTCTCCCTTTCCCCATGTCTTCCCCAATCAAGATTACATACTGAATAGGAGGATGAGGGTGTTCTGCAGCTTGACGAAAAGGTTATCGAGGTAGGATCTCCCATTCTGAGAACAGGTCGCGAAGGCTTAGGGGTACACTTGTTTTTTTTTCTGAGGTTTAGACAAATTGTGTGGACGATGGAGACACCTAGTAATACGGTCGATTTTATAACGAGGGTTGTGATATGTTCAGAACATACCT
>NC_090743.1:10925126-10947626 GCF_036898095.1 Palaemon carinicauda
TTTAACGGGATATAATAACCAAGGAGAATCATTAGAATCACTCATCATCATCATCATCATAATCATCATCGCCTCTTACGCCTATTGACGCAAAGGGCCTCGGTTAGATTTCGCCAGTTGTCTCTGTATTGAGCTTTTAATTCAATACTTCTCCATTCGTCATCTCCTACTTCGCGCTTTAAAGTCCTAAGCCATGTAGGCCTGGGTCTTCCAATTCTTCTAGTGCCTTGTGGAGCCCAGTTAAACGTTATAATCACTATTATTATTATTATTATTATTATTATTATTATTTGCTAAGCTACAACCCTAGTTGGAAAAGCAGTATGCTATAAGGCCAATGGCTCCAACAGGGAAAATAGCTCAGTGAGGAAAAGGAACAAGGAAAAATAGAATATTTTAAGAAGAGCAACAATATTAGAATAAATATCACTTTATAAACTATAAAAACTTTAACAAAACAAGAGGAAGAGAAATAAGATATAAGATATAAGATATAACAGTGTGCCCGAGTGGACCCTCAAGCTAGAGAACTCTAATTATTCACACTTAAATAATTATTTACACTTAAATATGAGAAGGAGTAAAGGGGAGGGGAGGGTGGCTTGGTGTTATATAGCAGAGCGGGAAGGTTTCAAGAGCAATAACCGAAGCCATTGCAATGTGTGATACCTGCACTGGTCATTGGCTATGGACAATTCATCGGCCTTTGGATGATGCCGTACATCTGGCCAGAATGAGGGTTCGTATTACCTTCCTCCGTCATGATTTTCTCGCCATTTACCCATTCGGCCGAAGGATGAATCGAGCTTTCCTAATCTACATGACACGCGCCTTTGCCTTTAAAGGAGTGGGTATGACGGTCTCCCATTTATTACCATTGTTCTTAAGAGAAAGGGTCCTTTTGGACTGGGGAGGGAAATCAGCTGCATTTTGAGTTGGGTTATATATGTATATGTATATATATATATATATATATATATATATATATATGTATATATATATATATATATATATACTGTATATATGTATATATATATTATATATATATGTATATATATATACATGTGTGTGTATATATATATATATATATATACATATATATATATATATATATATATATATATATATATCAAATTATTTATTAAGTTTAAGACTACTTTTAGATGACTGTTTTACTAAATATATGATTAGCTTAACATTTGGGTGCTTTCTTGTTTAAATGTCGATATATTTGTTGAAATTATAGTGAAAAGGGATTTTTACCTTGACCGAATCACGTGTATTTTATGCTGATATATTTAAGGGAATCGTTAAAATCAGAAAATTGCGTTCGAGTATTTTATGTTATTTATTTTCTAGATTGGACTAAAATAATTTCATGATTGGATTATATAATATTAACGAAAAAGAATAGAATCAGTTTGATGGCTGGGCGAAAAAAAAAGCAAATTATTGCCGAATGAATAGATCGGAAGAAAAGTGAAGTATAATGGGAAAGAATCGAGCATACTCACTGACGACGCATTTATAGACTTACTACTAATATATTAGATAATTCCATAACCGATAAGACTTTTATATTAGTTTCTGTCCGGGTAACCCGCTTCAGGTGAGGGTGATTCTGAACTTTTATGTTTGGTCTCATTATTTCCGACGTGGGAGATATCTTTTTAGTACGTTTGTGTATCTTTTTTAGTACGTATTTGTATCTTTAGTACGTATGTGTATCTTTTTAGTACGTATATGTATTAACAATACTTAAATAACGGATTTTGATGAAGTTAGGTGAAAAAATAATATTTTTAGAGTTCGTCACTCCATTTTGATTGATGTCAGTGCTTTAAAATGATATTTGCGTGTCATTCTTAGTTCTTTAAGGGATTAAGCCCCTATTACCTCTCAGTGCTGTTGTCACTGGCCTCCTTCAAAGAGTTATTATTTACCTGTCGTCAGTGTATCAAGTCATTGCGATAGATAAATGACACTTGGTAAGATAATAGCTGCTAGTAGAGTATTCTGAAGTGCACTAACGTGATTAAACCGTGTTACAAAATGATGTACTCGAACTTGTTTCCAAGATGTTATGTGTCATGATGAATTTAAAACCTGAAAAAAAAATATTAATGGTAATATCCTACAGTATATTTATGACCAGTCTTCAAAGAGCCGTTGATGTAATGATGAAAAATTCATTGCAACGTCCCTACTTTAATAATTTATTAAAATGTAACATAACGATACAATGAACTATTATCAACTATAGATTATTACTACTAACTATAGATTAAGGGTAATTTTTATATTGCTGTCATTACAGATTACCATCGTTTCCAAAACAGTTTACAGAAATCAATTCATAAATCTGCTTTTATGAATAGCCTATGCGTCCCCAACGAATGGTCAGACTGTCAAAATTCCATAAAGCAATCTCTTAATCAGTCAACATGCTGCTATTGTGGAAGAACTTGTCATCCAGGTAATGCATTGTTATCAGACTTTCCTGAATATTTCAACATTATTTTACACTTAATGAAGAGAACTGCATTTGCTCAAGTCTTGATATCTTGCTTATTTCCCCGAGAAAAACCCACACGCAAGATGAGGCCGTTAACGGGCAAGAAACTCTTTCCTAGTGGAAGTTTTTTTTTAGACATTGTTTTTTTTTATATACCATGACGAAGCAAAACAGGGATAGGTAAAAGTGAAAAAAAAAAATGAGTTATCTGCCTCGATACAGTAAGACCTGTTACTTTTATCGCCGATGTCACCCGGAGTGAAAGGGAATTATAAGGTTCTCTGTGTAACTGCACATTTGCTTTTTCAATTTCGTTTTCCAGGACTGCCATTTACAGGATGGTCATTATCCAATATATCCCCGGGAGTAATGGTATAGCTCTTTTACCTTTTTTTTTTACTTGTTTGATCATTTTGATAACTTGTTACCTCTTTTTACAAAGGGCTAAAGTGGAGACAATGAAACCAACAGATTTTCTCTCTCACTGGCTCGTTTATATATATATATCTTCTTCTTTGTCTGCATATTATGCCACTTTTTGTTTGTGTGTGTATATATATAATATATATATATATATATATTATCTTCTTCTTTGTCTGCATCTTATCCCACTTTTCATATAGATGAGTGGGGATACCTTAGCGTGGTTAAAGTGTTTGTATATAGCTATGATCAGTAAAGCTGTAGAAGTCAGCGCCACCCATACTAGGTTGGTTTGCTGTAAGCGATCAGACTAAAGACATGAAACAGACATGTCTGAGACCTTTGTTCTGCAGTGGACTAGAAACAGCCTTATTTGTTGATGTTTTTGTTATTGTGTATGTATATATCTTGTGAATGTGTTTGTAGGTTTTTATATGATTTTGTAAATGAATTTTGATAATTTCCAACGTTAGAATTGGTTTAATTACACCAGTGTACGTTATGAATTGGAATTGGTTGTTCAGAGAGAGAGAGAGAGAGAGAGAGAGAGAGAGAGAGAGAGAGAGAGCTATGACTTACTTTTATCATTAATGTTCCATACCGAAAAAAAACTATTATAATAAGAATTACTTTTGTAGGTAAATATGTTGGTTTTAAATATTTGTTATTGTAATACTCTCAAACTGAATGGAGTCAAAGATTCTTTTATTGGAGTTTGAAGTTTGAACTTTCAAAAGTAATACATTGGCACGGAAAGTAATTGTATTACATAACAGGTGATAAAAGAAATAAAATAGAGACAACTTGAAAATTCTTTATAAATTGCCTTAAGAACTCTGGTGATAACATTCCAAATCATCATTAATAAGAATTGACAGTAATGTGAATTTTATAGAATTCAAATTTAATGTTGAAAATATTTAAGAATTCGTGATTTCTCCCAATTTTCTCGTACCGGTTACAATTGCAACAGGAACAGCTTGCAGTTTTTGAATCGATGAACATCGAAATCTTCACGCATGTCCAAAATCGGTTTAGGAGACCATAGTTCAAAACCTCCTGGGTCATGAGCGTGGTGGTCCTACGCCGCAGAGGATGATATGCTTGGATTCTGAATTCTGCCATTTCTGTTCCTTTGGTTGTCCTTCTTGTGTCATTGTGAATGTTACATGTGGGACTTACTCTTCTTATATATATGTACTGAACATAAGGAGTGAAATTTAAATTTGAAGAAAGGAATATAAACTAAAATTATATAAAAGATTTTATTGAAAATTGTTACACTTTAGAGGGAGAGATATTTATGAAAATCAAAATATCCTATTTTGATTTATAAGTAAAATTTTCATGCTTTAATTCTGCTCGAGTAACTTTAAAATTAATATTGTTTAAAGCAGTCAATTGGATAGTGTTTTGGCCAATATAATTTTTCGTTTTTATCAGAGCTTGTTTTCCCATGTAATCTAAAAATCTTATAGCGCATTATAAGTATATGTAGGTCCTCTGATAAGAGGAAATATAATGATTAAGGAATTAAAAACAAGAACATTCCAAACATCGGAAAAATTAAAAACGCAATTTTAAACATGCACAAGCTTAAATTTTATATATAGATATAATGTATGTATATATATATATATATATATATATATATATATATGTGTGTGTGTGTGTGTGTGTGTATTTATGTATGCGTGTATATTTTATATATATATAATCTATATATATATATATATATATGTGTGTGTGTGTGTGTGTGTGTGTGTGTGTGTGTGTGTGTGTGTGTGTGTAAACCCTCAGATTAGTATTCACTGCTCCAAATCATCTCCCGTGGTATGACTCGAAAGATAATCTTTCGCCATATCCGATTTCACCTCAGTGGTGCACCCTTCTTGATCTTCTTAATTGCCTTTCCAACTGCCCTCAGTATCCTGGTTATTATTAGTAGTTCTTTGTTGATGTTTATTGATTTTCTTCAAGTAATCAAAAGATATTTTACATGTTAAGCTGTTTTTCTTGTTGCTACCCATGTTGGCTTCCATGGCATTTTTCTTACAGTCTGCGAGGGTCTTTTCTACAATTAAGCGTGATGTTTTGTTCGAACTTCGGTAAATTAAATATATTTTTTTCCCAATTTATTTTGTGATTTTATTACAACAATGCTTAGAAACAATTAAAAATTGATTAAAGTCAGTGATATTTAGGTGGCGTTGTTTTACCCTTTATTTATAGTATTTGATATTTTGTTTAAAGTTTGCTATGTTACAGACAATGTATGGTGCTATATTAAATTCCTTTTTCCTATCCTTCCCCTTCTCGTGACATTCGGTTGCTTTCTGTTTCTTAATCACCTTAAGAAACCAATTTATGCCGGATTACTTAAATTGCTGAAAATGTATTTTCAGTCATTATAAATCATCGTCTATTTATTAGATGATCTGTATTCTCCAGGAGACATCAAGGAAATTGATTTATCCTTGTTTATCGTCAAATGTAAATTTAATTTGATCATTTGTTTTCCTCAGTTCATTTACAGTAAAAATCATCCTAATCTTGCTTTTTAACTATATTAATTGTCAGTGTTTTGTCTGTTGAATGTTCCAACTTACGCTGTCTAGAATAAACTAGTTCCCATTTCCATTATATATATATATATATATATATATATATATATATATATATGTGTGTATATATATAATGTGTGCGTTTGTGTGTGTGTGTATATATATATATATATATATATATATATATATATATACAATGCACATACATACATACATACATACAGCAACATCAAATGCGGCTGTTTCTAGTCCACTAGAAGACAAAGGCCTCAGAAATGTCCTTATTCATGTATGGGATTTTGCCATTTTTCATCACCACGCTGGCCATTGCAGATTGGTGATGATTGTGGACTTTAATCTGATCGCTCACAGCAAACCAACCTTGTATGGGTGGCCCTGTCTATTGCAGCTTTGCTGGTCATAGTGATACACAAACCCTTTCACCACGTTAAGGTATCCTTACTCAGAAAGAATGTACATACATACATACATACATACATACATACATATATATATATATATATATATATATATATATATATATATATATATATATGTATATATATATACTGTATATATTATCATCATCGTCATCATCATCATCAGCTATAACTAGTCCACTGCAGGACAAGGGTCTCAAACATGTCCTTTCACCAGTGTCTGTTTTTGGTTTTTCCCTGCCAGTTTACAGTATACATGCAAATTTTCTTAGTTCGTCAATCAATTGTCTTCTTTTCCGTCCCCTGCTTCTTTTGCAATCTCTAGGGCTTCAGTTATTTTTAATGTCCATCTATTATGTCGTTATCAGTATATGTCCTGCCATGTCCATTTCCTATTGTTACAAGTTATAAAAATATCCTCTACTTTAGTTTGATGTCGTATCTATGTCGCTTTTTTTCTGTCGCTTAGTGTTATTCCCATCAGGTCTTTCATTTATATCGAGCTCATGTTCTAAGGCTCCAGTAACGCTCCAAGTTGCTGATGCTTAGGTCAATACTGGTAGGACCATTTGGTTAAATACTTTTCTTATTAGAAAAAGTGGCATTTCACATTTCATAATCTCATTATTCTGTTTACTCATGTCCTGGGAAAAGAATTACTATTTGCCCTAAGTTCGTATATTCATTAACAATCTTTAGAGGTTCGTCCATAACCCTTATTTGTTGTCTCTGCATTTTCATAGAAAATCATCTTAGATTTACTCATATTCATTTTCAGTCCTACATTTCTGCTTTCTCTATTCAAATCTTCTATCATCTTTTGCAATTCCTCCCATGATTCACTAAACAGAACTATATTATATGCAAATCTTAAGTTGTTAAGGCATTTCCCATTAATGTTAATTCGTACATTTTCCCAATATATATATATATATATATATATATATATATATATATATATATATATATATACACACACATACAGCTCATCCCCAAAACGGGGTGACACCAAGAGTTTAGCTTTCTGGTATCCCTGGGGTTAAAGTTATTTCTTAATTGCGTTAATTCTTATATATGCTTGTATTCTTCCTAGGGCACATTTACATATTTCAGTAATGTAGGAAATAAAGCTTCCTTCAGTGGTGATTGTGCCCAAGAAAAATAAAACTACGTTAAGAAGTAATAACTTTCCTTCTTCATATTTTTTACTGTATGTATAAAGTAAAGTATAAGGACGTACCCATGCTCTCCCTACCACTTTTCACAACGAAGCACCCCCCAGCTGCTTTCAACGAGAGAACCTCAAGCGGCTATGATCGTGATGTTGATAGTGTGTAAAAGTCTGTCTGCGTGTATGCCTGAGGGGAAGGCTGCATTGTGTGGTAGCTTGGTCCTTTGTTTAAGCCTGCGCTGCCGAAATTGTGTGATCAGAACCAATGAAGTATCGGCCATTAACAGGGATCGTTTGCTATTCGGACAGTTATGTTGATGGGTATTTGAACCCTTTTTATTTCTGTTCGTCCAGTTCGTTTTTCTATTACAATCGAACTTGATTTTCATTGTATCATAGTGGTTTGTTAAGGTATACCAAGGGGATTTTATGACACTTTGATTCATCCGGGTTTGGAAATTTATCGTTTATATTTCTTGAAGGGTTATTTTGTAGGTAAAGTTTAATGATGTTCGTTGAATATGGCTTGTAATGTAATGTTTTTGTTTTTTCTCCTAAACTGTTTGTTGAAGTTCATTAAATTTGGTGTTCGTTTACTTTTATTTTATTAAATGTAGTTTATACTTCCTGTTTTTATAGATACTTTGCTCTTAGTTAACATGACAATACCTTCTAAAAAAAAATCAATGAAATTTGTTTTCATTATTTTAATTACTAATGATAAATTCATACATATGACGTTTTCCTGAATTTGTTTTTTCTTTTTGCCTCGATATAAAGGATAAGATCCATCAGACAATTACGATGTTTTTATTATTATTATTATTATTATTATTATTATTATTATTATAATTATTATTATTATACCTTCAACAAAGGATAAAAGAATCCCCTTTGTCATAGGTAGCAATAAAGATCTTAAACAGATACTTTCTTAATATTTTGTAATTATTATTTTTTTTATCAAGAGATATCTAGGTATAGACATTTTGTGTACATTTGTTTTTCCTATTTAGACTGTTCATCTACCTATCATATTTCAGCTTGTTCCTCGACAATTTTCAAATCTGCATAATAATGTTGACTATTTTTTTCAGAGTCAATTTGTTTTAATGATGCGTCGATCTTAATTTTGATACTTATCATAGAAACATGCATCATTTAGCGTTATTCTGGCTTTAATGTGATGTATTAATTCTTGGTGGTCGTTAAGAGAGTCTAACAATTTAAAGAATTTTCTCTCAAATTTTTTTACGTCAATATATATTTGTATCAATATTGTTAACATAGCCTTCATTATGCACCCCATACGATCAAATGTGTGCGTGATAATAAATATTACGGTAAATAATTGTGTCGTCTAGGAACTCCCCTAGAACTAAAATGATAATGTCAATTATAATCGTTATAATTCATCAAATTTTTTTAATAACTGCTGTGTTTATTAAATCACAGCTATCAGGAAAAAAAAATAGACTAAACTTAACTTGATTTTTCATGTTGTAATTTATTGTAATTTATTAGATATTAATATAAACACATTTCTTTAATAACTGATATGTTTATTAAATCAGAGCGGCAAGGAAAAATAGACCAAAATTAAGTTGATTTTTTATCAGGTAATTTATTGCAATATATTAGATATTAGAAATATATATATAATATTCTTTTTTCCTTGATTTTTCCCAAACAAGTTACTCTCCCAATCCGATAATGAAGGAAATATGATTTTGTATAATATCTTTCCCCATCGAAGGATAACTTTAGGATTTTTAATGCACGATACTCTTCCCTTCCCTTTTATGAATCTGTATCAAGTGAAGTATCACGCGATGAGGTTGTAAGTTATGTGAATGGATGAGAACGGCCGCGCCCTTCTGCAGTCTTCTTGACCCTGGCTAATTCCTGACCCTAGCGTTGACCTCGCGTGGTGGGAAGGTCAGCGCGGGTGAGTCGGATCTGACCCTTTTGCAAGTTGCGGTGAGCGTTGGGCTCTTTGAGTAGCTGACCTCGTTAAACCAGACCTATTTTCACAGTTTTTATTTTCGTGTTGCTTTCTTTATGCAGTCGTCCAGAGTTTAAAATTTTATTTTAAGTTTTATTTTGTTAAGTATGTTTATGCTATAGTTGTGCGTTTAAGGATATTTTTTTTTATGTTGGGCAGCAGTTAGATTTTATTGAAGGCTTATTTTGTTTTATATATATATATATATATAAGGTATATATATATATATATATATATATATATATATATATATATATATATATATATATATATGTATATATAAATATATATATATAACTGTATATATATACACACATATAAATATATATATATATATATGTATAAATAAATATATATATATATATATATATATATATATATATATATATATATATATATATATATATATATATTCTGTGTTTTTTTGAAATTTTATTGTTAAGAAATAGTTTGTGTTGGAAGAATAATTACTAATTTCGTAACATCCACATTTTTTTCAAAATTTTGATTAGGTAAATTGCTATAAAATTTTTCTATAGCTCTTTAAAAAATTTACGATACATTTCTTTTACTTAGGAAATAGTTTGTGTTGGTAAAATAATGACTAATTTCTTAACATCCACATTTTTCAAAATTTTTGACTCGGTAAATTGCTATAAAATTTTTCTATAGGTCTTTAAAAAGTTTACGAATCAATTCTTTTACTTAGGAAATAGTAAACTATTTCCTAACATCCACATTTTTCAAAATTTGGACTCGGTAAATTGCTATAAAATTTTTCTATAGGTCTTTAAAAAATTTACGATACATTTCTTTTACTCTGCTAAATTGACTTGAGTTTTTTCTCCCCATGTAAAAACCCACACTCGCCGGGAGTCGGTCATCGTCAGTTTTTCTCGGGGGATGGTGTTCACGCGATATTCAGATCACCCGTCAATGTTGGTTTATATCTTATATTGTTTGATGTCACGATTCTTCCCTCTTTCCACTTCTCCCGAAATCTCTCTCGCACGAGAAAGAGGAAGATGATGATGATGATGTGGTGGTGGTGGTGATGATCCTCTGTCAGTTTTTCGTGGCCAAATCTTTGCGGAAAAAGAATGTTTTTTATATGTATAAAGGCGAATACAAAAGGAAGGCGAGGGTCTCTCTCTCTCTCTCTCTCTCTCTCTCTCTCTCTCTCTCTCTCTCTCTCTCTCTCTCTCTCTCTCTCTCTCATTATTCATTATTGTAAGTTTTCTCTCTCTCTCTCTCTCTCTCTCTCTCTCTCTCTCTCTCCTCTCTCTCTCTCTCTCTCTCTCTCTCTCTCTCTCTCTCTCTCTCATTATTCATTATTGTAAGTTTTCTCTGTAGAACTTCTATATCATTATCGTGATTTCAATTTCAGATTATGGATTTTTTTTTTACAGTGTGCTTGCGTAAGTGAAACAAAAGAAGTTTGATATTACAAATGACCTTAGATTCAATTTATATTTCATGGAATAGTTAAGTGAACGGGTACGCCCTTTTTTATATGGACTGTAATTTCACTTTCATGCTTACTTAATCATTCTTTCATAGTGTCGGATAGAACTATTGGTGAAAATAGATTCACTTTTTGTGCGTGCTTTATTCTAACAGTAAGAACATACTGACCAAGTGAGGCTACATCTAATAACTTGTTATTTTGCTTCTTGTTCAAAGGAAGAGTAACTCAAGTCGCTGCCACATTCACCCTTCCATTGTTAAATTATGTATGCACACACTATTGCAAAATTTATCCTATCTGTCATTAGTAATACTTTTATGACATTGTCCAATGGTTTTTTTCTCTGCATTACGAAGCTTTGGAATTCTGTTTCTGCTTCTGTTTTCCAGACTCTTATAGCCATTCCTCGTTTAAGAAACCGTACCAATTTCTTTTTTCTTTTTTTGGTTGACCTTCTCTATATTTCAGAATAAGCCGTTTTTATAGGAATTTTACGACATTTGATTTCCGTTCCTGATATTTATCCTATACTATATCTAGTTCTTCCCGAAATTATTCCTCTTAAATTTTATTCAAATATCCTTTGAGAAATCCACTTACTCTGTTTGTTGTTATTTTTTAGTTTTATAAGAATACATGGGAATGTAAAAAAAGCTCAGCACCGATATTTGGTTTAAACCATCACTCTCTCTCTCTCTCTCTCTCTCTCTCTCTCTCTCTCTCTTACTTTGTTTTTTTTTTAGTTTTTTTTTTTTAGTTTTAAAAGAATACGTAGGAAGGTAGCAACCCTCAGTACCAATATATGGTTTAACCCCCCTCTCTCTCTCTCTCTCTCTCTCTCTCTCTCTCTCTCTCTTTTACTTCGTTTGTTGTCGTTTCTCTTTAGTTTTAAAAGAATACGTAGGATTGTAGCAACGCTCAGTACCAATATATGTTTTAAACCCCCCCCCTCTCTCTCTCTCTCTCTCTCTCTCTCTCTCTCTCTCTCTCTCTCTTCGTTTGTTGTCGTTTCTTAGTTTTAAAAGGATACGTAGGAATGTAGCAACGCTCAATAACAATATATGGTCTAAATCTCTCTCTCTCTCTCTCTCTCTCTCTCTCTCTCTCTCTGCATGAAAGTAAGGTCATTTTAAGAAGCAGGAATTGCCGCTTGACTAATTCTTTTTTCGTTTCGTTATAACTTTTCCTTTGTGTGCAAAAAGGCATTTACCGGCTCATTAACCGGAAAATTGTTGACAGTCATTACACTAAACAAGAGAAGTTCTGCTAACCCGCTGTTTTGAAAGATGAGTAAGGTTTTGGAGTCATACTCGCACGCAAAGGAAGGAGAGAGGGGCGGGGTTGTCAAAACTGCTTGTATCAACGTTTCGTGTGATTTATTTTTATATTTTCACCTCTGCTTACCAGGTTGAAAGGAGGTTATATTTTTTACTCTTGTGTTTTCGTCTGTTAGATATATATATATATATATATATGTATATATATATATATATATATAACCATGACATATATTTATATATATGTATATATATAAAACCATGACATATATATATATATATATAACCACGGCATACTATATATATATATATATATATCAACCACGTCATATATATATATATATATATATATATGTGTGTGTGTGTGTGTGTGTGTGCGCGTGTGTGTATACTATATATATATATATATATATACATATATATATATATATATATACATATATATATATACAATACTTATATATCTATATATATATATATATATATAAGATATCAGGAAAATTCGTCATGAATCATCAAGATAATAAAGTATTAAGGGAAATAAGTTTAAAATTAACACTTTGTTGCCATGGAATCCACCTAACCACTGAACAAATATCTTACGCAAAGTCATATGACTCCTAAACTATGACTTATTCCAACGACCTTTAAATACTTATGCAATGCTCATCAGGCAACCATATGAGGCACGTCATTAAAGGTCAAAATGATGCACGTCATTAAAGGTCAAAATGATGCACGCCATTTAAGGTCAAAATTTCAGGAAGTGTAAAATGGCACAGATCCGCAAACGTTTTTGAGGGACCTTTCGACGGTATGATATCTAAGATTTCTAATTTGCTCATATCTATTCGTCATGAAGTCTAGTGACTCGGTTGAGTGTGGATACGTGGTTTTTATCATATTTCCACTTATTATTTTTCCCCTTGTTTATTTTGTAAGTTGCTTTTTCATGTGTATATTAATTTATATCAAACACACTATTTCATGCTTATTATTCTTGCATACGTGACTTCGGCAGGAAAATTTTACAGAAGTAAATACTTTATACCTAAAACAACAGTCAGTATCACACTCATACCTTATTCTCCAAATCGTATGTAGCATTTCACGTGGAAGATTTTTGCGCCAAAAAGTTGATTCACGATTCAGTAGGTAAAGCAAAAAATGGGAAGTGACCATTGTTCTGAGAGAGTGCATGCAAAAAACCAATGATTGGTGGTGTTTCTGTATGGAGGATCGGTGAGCTGATAATGAGATTTCAGCATAGAGATACGAAGTAGGATAATATTGTTTCAGTTCCTCACGGTTCAGGTGTTAATTTTCATTGTACTAGTGACCATTTAAGATTTTCTTTTTTACTTGAGTCATTCCTGTTGAGAAACTGCCCAATATCAAATGTCATTGATGAAGGGTTAAGTCAATGTCACTTCTTTATCAACCCACTTTAAAGACAGGTTCGAATCCTAGTTTCGGTAGTTGCATTTACCCTGAACAATTCTTATTCATTATAAGTTAATTCGATGTTAAGAGTAATTTGTAGCTGGATATTTGAAAGCATACAAAGAGTCATGTGAATGAATGAAGTATGTTGTGTGTGTGTATATATATATATATATATATATATATTCTGTATATGCATGTATGTATATACACACAAATACATATTCATAATACACATTTTCTCAAAACACCATACACACAAATCTAAACGCTTAATTGCAGGTAAAATATGATAACACCAGCAAGACAGAGGAGAGAAATAATCGCACATATTATTCCGAAGTAACATATTCGTCCGCAGTGAAAAAAAAAGAAAACCGGTTTGTCTATTAGCTGACACGCACTTGTTGTTATTGCAGCCAAGGCGTCATCGATTACAAATGGAAAACCGGGAAGATGGCTGAAAGCAACATTACACCGGTTCTGAAATGGAGGAGAGCCTTTTGTTGTGGACACAGAAAGTATTTGCTGTTCCTCACGCGTCGACACAACGAAGGCTTTAACATTGGGGGGGGGGGGGGGGGGGGGACGGCGGTGACTTTCACAGGTTCTCACACACTTGCATTTGATGCATGTAGGAAAAAAGAAAAAAAGGTAGAGAGGCAGATGCATATTTAGAGATATATGCATACAGTTGAGAAAAGGCTAAATTGAAGTACTGTTTCCACACACACACACGCACACAAATATTTCTATACATACACACACACACACACACATCTATATATATATATATATATATATATAGATGTGTGTGTATGTATGTATGCATGTATGTATGTATGTCTTTAGTGTGTATATAGACTAGTTTGATAAATTAGCTAATGTGTAAGTATTCTAAACGGGATTTGATCGTAGTCAGCTGTTAAATTATAAAACAGTTAATCGATATATATATATATATATATATATACTAACCTTTCGTCATGAGACATTACTTCATGATCCTCTCTATTGAGCATCTTCCTTATGGCATTGTTTGTGTTGTGAACATAAAAGCGCCATTGAGTTGTACGTGTCCAGGTTTGCAAACATTTAAATGAGACAAGTACTTGTATTCCACCCTCAACTCCTTCTTGGTATTGTCATCATTGTTTTTCTTATAATGCTGAGGTAGTAACCTCTCTCTCTCTCTCTCTCTCTCTCTCTCTCTCTCTCTCTCTCTCATACTTTTTCTTTAATATTTATGGTGTAAAGTTTTTCTTATTTATTGTCTCCAATATTCGTGTCCTCTTTTTACTTATATTTTATATTTTCTAATTCTATTTTTTTCTTTTTACAATTTCAACTTGATTTAAATTTAGTTTCTTTATCGTGTACGTTTTTATATCCTTGTCTTTACCGATTTTACATTTATATATTTTTGTTCTTCAGCGTTCTACTTATATAATGAACATATTTTTAGTTTTATTTACTCCGTTTTGTTATATTAATTCATGCAATTATGAAATGCTATAATTAAAATGGATTTTTCTTTTGTTAGCATCTTTTTGACAAACTTATACTGTACTTTCCACTTTTGTTTTTATTGTTTACTGGGATATTTTCTCTCTCCTAGTTTCTGTAACGTTGAATCTTTGTAAAAACTCATTATGCAGTTTGTTGTTCTTCCTTATTTATTAAACCTTTTCTCTAAATTTTCGTTTATCTCTCCATCATTCTTTACGTTCTTACATCCACCCCCGCCTTTATAAAGCCGTTCTCCTTGCCCCTGCTTCTTTTCATCCTCCTTTGTTGACATTTCTTCCTCCCTCGTTCATTAGCGTTTCCGCTTTCGCTTTGTTTTCTTACCCACGGGAAGCGAATTCATTATTCTGGTTTGTCACTCCTCGTCTTGCATTAACCCCTCTTTTCTCTTGTTTTCCCAATTCCTTCCTTTATCACCCATTCTATCCTTCCTTGTTCTTGCATCTTCACTCCCCACCACCCCCATTGATTGGACTGCAAATTAGTGTCCATCTTCTCCCCATCTTTTTTACCCCGTTGGAAAGACCTCATAAACTCCACTAATTGGTTCCAAAGTTTAGAAGAGTTAATTCTTAAGAACACCCTCTCTGTCTCCCCGACTGACTAATAGTTTTCCTTGGCACTATGGAACCTCCATCCTCCTCCTCCTCCTCCTCCTCCTCCTCCTCCTACTCCTCCTCCTCCTCCTCCTCCTCCTCCTCCTACTCCTACTCCTCCTCCTCCTCTACTCATTCCCACTTCCTCTTTCCTTACCCCAGAAGACCAAGGAATATCGAAACGTCTGTGTGATCTTAGTATGAAAATAAAAGTAAATCTAACCAATATATTTTATCCATTCAAAAGTAATAATGAAAATATATAAAAGAAATTTGCCCATTCTTCCCATACTGTATTTCGAATAAGTACACAGTATCAGATGAGTGAGTACAAATACATAAAAAGTTACCTTACGATAAAGTATTTTGTAGGCAGTGGTTCATTGAAAATTTTAACGGAAAACGTTAAGCTAAAGAAATCACATTTTTCAAAGTTGTACATTAAGAATTATAATGGCCAAGGGACATCTTATTTGTTGTTCTTTTTTAAATACTCAGGAATATAGCAATTGAAGGCTCCTTTTAGAAGTGTAAAAATAAACAGGATTGTTTTCTTTTCGTTTTTTTTATATCTCTTCTAAAATAAGATGAAGATATATTAGGGGCGTTTGAAAAATTTTCAAAATGTTCGATCATAATATATCAGATTCTTTTTGGTAATCTTAAATTTTATCACTCCACATTACTATGAAATGTCTTTAGTATCCTATTCTCGCACCAGGCAGGTCTCTCTCTCTCTCTCTCTCTCTCTCTCTCTCTCTCTCTCTCATACGACTATTCCCCCTTTGTGAGGGGAAGCGGCAGAAAGGTACCGGCGTCACGTCTCAAAAATATCTCTAGGGGGATGCACACCTGTTCCTTGAACCCTGCAGACAGTTGTGCTCATTTACAGTTGGTTGGACTGGTACTTGGTTGACGGGAGAGGTTAACTGATCTAGCTGTGGTGGCAAATTTCCTTAGCTCGTCAATCCATCGTCTTCTCTTCTTTCCCCTGCATCATTTACAAGCTCTAGGGACCCAATTTTTTATTCTTAATGTCTATCTATTTTCCGGTATTCTCATTATGTGTCCTGCCCAAATCCGTCTTTTTTTCTTACATATTGTTAGAATATCCTCTACTTTAGATTGCTCTCGTGTCCATGTTGCTCTTTTTATGTTTCTTAGTGTTATTCCTATCATTATTCTTTCCATAGCTCTTTTGAGTTGTAACTAGCTTATGCTCTAAGGCTTTAGTGAGGCTCCACGTTTCCTATGCACAAGTTAGTACTGATAGGACCATCTGATTAAATAATTTTCTTTTTAGAGGAAGTGGCATTTTACTTTTCATTATCTCAGTTTGTTTTACCAAAACCTCTCTATCCTATGCTTATCCTTTTAATTTCGGTCTCATGTCCTGGGGAAACACTTACTCTGTCGTAAGTACGTATATTCATTAACAATCAATAGAGGTTCGTCCATAATCCTTAATTGTTGTCTCACCATTTTTATTGATTTTCATTAAAATTCTCCCATGATTCAGTAAATAGAACTATATCCTCTGCTAATTTCAAGTTGTTAAGGTATTCCCCATTAATATTAATTCTTACATTTTTTCCAATCAAACTTTTTAAAAACTTTTTCTAGGACGTTGTGAATAATTTAGTAGGGATGTGGTCTGTCGAATTCCTTTCTTAATCGGAATTTTCTCATTATCTTTATGTAGTTTTAGGATTGCTCTACTTACTGTACATATATCTTCAAGTGTTCTAACATAAGATTCATCTATTCCCTGTGTATATACTGGTGAAGTTTTGACAGACTCAAAAGCTATCTCACGGTCTATAAATACCGTATATAGTGGTTTGTCATACTCTGTTGATTGGTTCTTTAGCTTGTGAATTATATGGTTATGGTCAGTTGTTTTAATGCTTACCTTGCTACTTTGTTAATTAAAGTCTAGCTGTCTTTCTAATCGGCCTATATGATCTTTGTAAATATGTTATATATTGCTGAAAGAAATACTGCTGGGCGGTAATTTTTCAGGTCCTGCCTTGTTGTGAATTAGTAATATGATAAAGTTTTTCCATGCTGTAGGTATAGGTCATTCTTGCACACATTTTGTGTAAAGTTCAACAAGTTTTACTACTTTAAAAATCTTCATCTATTAATAAATCAATTGTTAGGCCATAATCTTCTGCCTTGTTTCTTATCATGCTTTTAATGCTTTCTTTACTTCTACTGATACGTTTGGTACCGGCTCAGGTGTTTCATTATTTCTATTGGCAAAGTTATTTCTCATTTCACTATTGTATAGCATTGTATAGTAATCCTCTGCAATATTACCACTCTCATTTTTTTTTGTTGATATATCACTTTCATCCCTTAAAGCAAACATCTGTTGGCGCCCAGTTCCAAATCTCCTTTTCTTTAATTTAATGCTTCTTCTTTTGTTTTCTTTTCTTTAGTGTTTTCTCAGTTGTGGTCGGTTTTTGTTTACGAATATCTTGGGGTTTTAGTTTGTTTATTGTTTTGGATAGTTCTGTTAAGTGTATTGTATATCTCTTTTGGATTTTATTCTTATTTCCAAAGTTTTCTTTATTAGGTTTTTTGGTGTTTTCTGATAGTTTTCCTTGATCTTGTCTAGGAGCTTTACCAAACACACACACACACGCCTACACACACATACACATACATACATATATATACTGTATGTATATATACATATATCCAAATAAGCCATATATATTTTTGATATATTAATGTCTGGATTCTCTTAACGACCTCGGGATCAGAGCCCCAGGCGAAATCTCACAAAGACAAGAGCTTGGCTCCGGCCGGGAATCGAACTGTCTATATAAGCTTGCCGACCAGGTTCGATTCCCGGCCGGAGCCAAGCTCTTGTCTTTGTGAGATTTCGCCTGGGGCTCTGATCCCGAGGTCGTTAAGAGAATCCAGACATTAATATATCAAAAATATATATGGCTTATTTGAATATGAAAAACACGTAAAAATGTGCAAAATTTATCATATACATATATATTTATATATATATATATATATTATATGCATATATACATTATCTATATATGTATGTGTTATGTATTCATTCGTAATTTGATGGAACATATAAATAAAAAAAAAACAGTGGTATTTGTCAAGTTTATATTTTTATTTCTGATTTGTGGATGAACCCAAATGCAGAATACTTCCACATCAATACCTATTTCATACATGAAATCAGAAGGCATCTACTTCAGGAGTTGTGTTTATATACCCCTTTCTTCTGTTGTCATCTTTCACTCTTTCTATTTGGCAAACTCTTATCAAAACCATTCAGTTCTTTTACCTATACCAACCTATTTTATCACGTCAGCGTGTTTCCATATTTTTGGGCCTTTAGGTCTCTTACGAAATATACTACAAAAGCATTTCATCTCTGAACAACCTCAACCTTTTAGATTGCTATTTCATTTAACATACGATACACTTCCATAAAGAAGAGTCGCCCTAAGAAATATTTCATTAATTTCCACATTTACTTGCCAAGACTCTTTCCTATATCTGCGCAAATCCATCACCTTACCTTGATTAGTTATATTTAGATTTATAAATCAGCCATTGACATTTTTCGTCTATGTGTTAATTTATTCCATCTTCTTGGTCTACTTTTACCGACACTATCATCTTCAATATGAGGCAACCCACACTGTACTCCCGATCCATTTTCTTATTCCATAAATTTTCATTAGCATATAATGTCCCTCCTATTAATTTATACATCGCTCCATTCATAGATATCAAATCTCTGTGGAATCATAACACACACTCTTCTCCGAAACACTAACTAATTCGGTTACCTCTTCATTCACATACCCTAGTAAGTTAGAATTCCAATCCAGAATTTGTTGCACTCTTAACATTTCTTTTATACCCTACACCCTTGACGTCCTTTTTATGGCCTTTGTTGATTCATTCATAATATATTGAGGGTGCATCTATGTCACATGCATGTTTTACTTTCCATTTCAATTATCTCTACAATAAGGTAATGACAAATACTCGATCTGTACACTCTCCTCCCTTTATAATCATAAACTCCCCACCCCATTGGTTCCTGTTTTCTTACATTCTTTTTCTTTTGTAGACCAGCTAATGTTTTATCCTTTTTGATTCTTAGCCTCATGCATTACTTTCCATTCATTTAAAGGAGTAAACATTCTTCTTTTCCGTTCCTTTGGAATCTTTCCATCATCCAGATATACCTTAAACAACCCGATCAGCCACTCGGTTACACAATTACCACCGTGTTACACCATCTCAAACGAAATCCCATGGGTCTCTTTACTTCCGTTAACCTCTTCAATTGCTCCCTTCCCTTATATTCTTTACTATCGCTTTCGCACGCATTCATAAACTAGGACCAATCTTTTCAACGCTTCTATTATTCAGCCGTGTCTCTCGTTTATCCTAGGTGCTTAACAAATCTTTAAAATATTCACTCCATTGACCCTGGTTGGTATTCATTTCAGGACCGATATTATGTAATATACACATGTATGTATGTATAGATATATGTATATGTAAAATACATGTGTATGTATGTATAGATATATGTATATGTAAAATACATATGTATGTATGTATAGATATATGTATATATGAATAAACACACACACATATATATATATATATATATATAAATTTATATATATATATATATATATATATATTTATATACACACGTATATACATGCAGTGTGTGTATACATATGTATCTCTCTCTCTCTCTCTCTCTCTCTCTCTCTCTCTGAGTGGTGTAACTTAACGTGGTGAAAGGGTTTGTGTATCGCCATGATCAGCAAAGCTGTGCTATAGCGCCAGGGATACCCACACAAGGTTTGTTTGCTGTGAGCGATCAGACGAAAATCTCCCGCCATCACCAATCTGCACGGGCGAGTATGGTGATGAAAATTGGCCAAACCCCAGACATGATTTGACTTGTCTGATTCCTTTGTCCTGCAGTGGACAAGAAACGTCTGCATTTGTTGTTGTTGAGAGAGAGAGAGAGAGAGAGAGAGAGAGAGAGAGAGAGAGAGAGAGAGAGACATTATCAGGAGTCTATTATTTTTAAGTGAGCATCCTCTAAGTTGGAACAAAAGAATAAACCCCACAGTTGAATCCGACAACCTTTTCTCTTAATCTTCGAGAGACTATGAAGAACAATTGGGTCACCGGCACGCGTCTTTCCTCTTTTTTTTTTCTTTTTTCTTTTTTCAAAATTTCCTTTCCCGTGAGCCTTTTGTTGTGATATAATTAGCTGCGGATTCTTCTTAAACGATGTCAGTTGAGCAATTCAAACTCTTAATGAGTCGTTTTTTTTTTCTTATCACTTTATTTTTTCGTGAAATATTTAATTACCTGTTCTATTATTTTTTTTTTTATGAAATGAGAACTTTTTGAATTATTTGGGCTTTAACTGAAAGTTTATATGCCTTTTCTATATCTGAAAAAAGAAAGAATTTAAAAAGAAAGAAATCACCATGAAAGGTTTAATCCGTTCTTAAATGTTAGGGGAATATTTTCATAATGTATTTTATACATTTCGTTTGATCCTGAGGGTCGTTTACAAAGTAATAAGAGTTGAATGGCTTTTGTCTAAGTGAAGATCATCCTAATGAATAATAGTTTTTGTCATTTGGTAGATGAATATCTTTAATTTAAATCGATTCATCTCAAGTTCAGTATTCGTTATCTCTTTTTACATATATTTTCCATTTTCTTCACATTATAGGTGATTATGTGTAAGTTTTTTTGACAGGGATTTAATCATAGATTCAGTTATTAGATTATTTCTTTAGTGTCGTAATCGGAGAGACTGTCTTTAATTCAGAGTATTTTTTGTAGTAATTTTATAAATTGTTTAGTAATCTACTAAATCAGAAGATGAATTTTTAAGCTAATCTATGGAAAGATGAAATATTTTCAGGTCTTTAGTTATTTGTATATTATGAGCAAAAATAGGACATTCAATTTATTTAAACTTGACTAACTTGTTGAATTTAAATATCATCGCAAAGAGAATCCTCAGTTTAAATCATTACATGTTTGTTTAAGATCATTTTAATCTAGAAAATATTTCTTTAGAAATTTTTTTTCCTTCGACGTGACAGTATATTATAATACTGTTGTGATCGGAAATATCATCATTGATTAGGTCTGTGGAATGCTGTTGGCAATGGGAAGACGATCTTCAAGTGTAAGTAATCATTTGATCATATCTTTAATATTTTTAGGAACTAAAGACGACCTTCATTAAAAGTTTTCATTTAATCAACGTGGCCTTGTTAACGGAAGAGTGATTTTCTATTGAAGGAATTGATTAAATAAGATTGTTTGTTGACAAATGTTGGCATGGGAAAGAAGATCTTCATTTAAAATTATTCATTGTATTAAAAGGATTTTCTTAAGTCATTATCAATCGATCGGTGGTCATCAATTTAATATAGTAATTTCAGAAAAGATGTTTAGTGATATTTAGTAATCTTGTCAATGTGAAAGTGATTTTCAAATAAGTGTAATGATTACATACATGAATAAGTCTTGTTTGATACTGTTGTCAAAGTGGTGACGATATTCAAATAAATGTACTTATTGAATCAATGTCTGCAGTATTGTGAAAGACCGAAGGACGATTTTAGATGAAATGGATTCATTTAATCAACACGATTTTTTATAACTTCATCAATGAAACGACGATATTTGATTAATTGTGTTGATTTTATTACAATTTCTGTTTAATACCTGTTGGAAACGCAAAACTAACTTGAAATAAGGAGCTTAACAAGTTTATTTGAAGTTTTTGTCAACGAAAAAAGCGATCTTTAAGTAAAGGTACATTACGTATTTTCTCAACATTAAACATCTCCTTTATGATGTTATGAACGGCACAACGCTTTTCGATCAAGACTATTCAATTTCGGCAACATTCCACATCATTGATGTTGCGATGAATTAAAAGCGGAGTCAACGGACCGGACGTTAAAAGCCTCATTCAAGGGTTGTCTTATTTGGCTCCTGATGTCAAGGATGTTA
>NC_090743.1:10952626-10960126 GCF_036898095.1 Palaemon carinicauda
ATAATACACTTAGGTTATTTTATTATTTTCTCACATATTCCCATTATTTTAATTAAAGTTACTTATCTTAAAAAGATGAACTGGTCAACGCCACTTCTGTTAGAAAACATAAGTTTTACACTCTTTATATTAACAACTATAATCAGATTATTATTATTATTATTATTATTATTATTATTATTATTATCAATTGCTAAGCTACAGTCCTAATTGGAAAAGCATAATACAATAAGCCCAGGGGTTCCAATAGAGAAAATAGCCCAGTGAGAAAAGGAAACAAGGAAAAAAATATTTTAAGAACAGTAACATTAGAATAAAAATCTATTATATAATCTATAAAAACTTAAAAAAACAAGAGGAAAAGAAATAAGATAGAATAGTGTGCCCGAGTTTACCTTCAACTATCCCTCCTCTTATCATCACCGTGGATTTTAAAATATGATCTTCAACTGACTGTGTGTGAGATTAAAGAGCCTGTTCTGCTTCTCCAATATAGTTCTCAAAATGCACTTTTGACATTATTTGAACATATTTAAGACTTTAATAATGCACTTTTTACAAGAATGTCTGCGTTCTCATTCACTCATGACACTCCTCTCTCAGAAAACCCATTCAGATCACTTAGCAAAATCGTCCTTGTAATGTTATCAAAATCTCCGTGGCATACACTTGTGACTTATGAAAATTTAAGTACCGGTAAGTCTAGATAAATCTCCAATTTCATACTTTCACTTGAAATACAAATACTGATGACTAACTATGAAATAGTTAAAAGAGTTTTCGGAGAGACAAAATTCACACACACAGGCGTTTAACAAACTTTAGAATATTCACTCCATTGACTCTGGTTGGTATTCAATTAGGACCGATTTAATGTAATATGCACATGTATGTATGTATAGATGTATGTATATGTAAATATACATACATATGTATAAATATGTGTGTATATGAATACACATTTATATATATATATATATATATATATATATATATATATATATATATATATCTATACATATATATATACATATATATATACATACATATATATATATATATATATATATATATATATATATATATATATATATATATTTATGAATATATATAATATGGGCTTAATTAATTACTAGAATATAAGATCGTTGTAATTGAATGTATGAGAAAAGGATTCAGCGCAGAAGACCAAAGCTCTCTCTAAAGTCGGCCCTGCAGATGGCAGCACCAGCAGAGGCCAAATTACTGGTCTTAAATACAGGTCACGTTTTGTTGCCGAATGGCTGTTTACTCTGTTCTGTTTGACCGTAAATCTCCAGTGCAATAGCCGTAAATAGGAGTTTATTTGGAGAGGGCTTTTTGTTTGAATTATGTTGGCTGGTTTTTTATATATTGCCAAAGGGACCTATTTTAACTGTAATTGAAATTTAGTTCATCATAATGGCTTTTTTAAATACCTGAGCTTCTGGAGTATTTATGATTTCTTCAATTGGCAGTGCATGTGAATTGTTACACTTAAAGGATAATGTTTGTAATTTACTTGATGTAATCTGCAGTGCCTGTATGTCTATATGCATTTGTGTAAATGAATGTGTGAGATTATTCACATGTTAACTACTGTACATACTACTTGTATCGTGGGAAGTAGATTATTAACAATATTGTTTTTGGGGGGACATAAGCCGTTTTTCATTAGGGTTGATTTAGATAATAATAAATAATCGTTGCCATCACCTACAGACAATGATCACCAACTGTGGGTCGACCCCATCCAAACACACTGCACCTTTCTCCTCCCTCTTTTCTGTTATGCTCATACTTCCTGATTATTAAGGTCTTTTCTTTCCATCCACATACATTTTCCAGGCTTTCATCTCCTTCCTCTCGTCTCTTTAAATTATAAAAGCTATTCACTGACTCATCAGCATCCACTTTCTAAACAACCTAACCTTTATATATATATATATATATATATATATATATATATATATATATATATATATATATATATATATATATAAAAGATCGCCTATGCTAACCCTTTTTGCTATTTCTTTTGCGTATCCATATTTCACTTAATTTCATTCTTTGTATCTGATACATAATGCAACAGATTATACCAATAAATTCAACTATCTCTACAGTGCGAGCATTTTCTCTCTCATTTCATTCAACATTCATATTTCACTTCCATAAAGGAAAGAAGGGTTAACGACTCCTTCATACATTCTCCCCTTAGTATCTCCCTAATCTTTTGAATACACCCTTTTACATATTACCTAACCAATTCTGTGATATGTCGTTTCTAATCCTATCAGCATCCGTCATGTTTACGCTCACATTAAAAGACATTTGTCACCTGACATTCTAAATCATACATCGTCAATACACTCACCATTACATTTCTATCTTTTTTTTTATTTCAAGAGTCATATATATATATATATATATATATATATATATATATATATATATATATATATATATATATATATATATATACCATTCAAACAATTGGTCCGCATACACTCTTTGTTATGTCAACTTTCAATGTTCTCATCCTATTAAAGGTGTAATATGCTAAGCAATTTCTACAGTTTTATTTGTAACTTTATAGAATAGAACAATTTATCGTCTCAACCATTCTTTTGAAACCTTTCTTCCATCCAGCCATACCTTATACCAAGGTCCTTTGAATATACTCGGAGTATATTTAAAGGAACTTGCCTTATACAAGACGGGCAGCCACCCCGTACTGTAACACTGCACTTGTAATCCCACCAACTCGAGTATACTTTCCATTATTCAACTTTTCATAGCCTCAGCAGCTACTTAATAAGCATCTCAACCTTGCACTAATATATTTTAATCCAGCTGTATCTAACTCTTCATTTTTATCTATCTTTAAAAAGAATACTCCCTACGTCAACCGTGAACACGATTACATTACCTTTAGATAGTATGACTTGCTATGCATCTTGTGTACTGAGATCAGTTAGTTTTTAAACCTTCTTTCTTGGGTTTTCCCTTTGGAATATTTACTTAATCTTAAAAAATGGGTTGTCATTGCATGTTTTCTTTTTCTCGCAATTTCATCTGGACAACCTTATCATCTATGTAATTTCACTTCAAAATTTTCTTTTCCTCTATTAACCTTTTAAGTTTTGCATCCAACCAGTTAGTGTTTTTATTTCTTCATATGTTTAGTGACTATGTAATGGAATTTTACAAAATAATCTTATACAACTTCAATGTCTTGTGTCCTCAACTCCAGCCCATATTAAATCCATTATCTTTATACATGCTCTTCTAACTACGTTCATAGCAAGTTAACTGGTCCTAATTACATTTACTTCCTCATTTTCACTCTTTATCTCAACTTTGAACTCTTCAGAAAGTGACCCGATATGTCGAAACCCACTCATCTTTTCACCGTTGAATCAGTTGATTTAATTTTCTAAGTACTCTGTACTGAGATAAATTGCAGCATACTCCTGTCCTTGGTAGTTTCAAATTCACCAGTAGCTTCAAGTTATTATTATTATTATTATTATTGTTTTTTTTTTTCTTGAGCATATATCCAACAAAAACTATCCCTACCAACTTTTTTCCAATATCATTCCCTTAAAACTCCCTTTTGTCATTTACCCCCGGAATTCCTTATCTGCCAGCAATGCTATCTCTTATTCTTCCAGTCAGTTTTGCATGTAAAAAAAAAAATAACTCCCCTTTAATTTTTCCATAGCCAGTTTTTCCATTCCACTCCTGGACCATACACAGTTATACCACTTTTCCTGCAAATGACGTGATGCATTTGATTCCTTTATTGACCACAGGGCCTTGGTTGACTTATGCTGTTTACGTGGAAATGATTCTGGTACGACGGCTCATAGGCAGATTGGAGAGGGGAAAGTTATGGCAAACCCATCTCGAAAGACCTGCTGAAAACATGATGGGTGTCGCTTCTAAAGAGAAAAGGAGAAAGGTTACTTATATGAAAGGTGATACATATATATATATATATATATATATATATATATATATATATATATATATGTGTGTGTGTGTGTGTGTGTTTGTGTATGATGTATGTATGTGTATGTATTATACTGCATGTATTTGTGCGCTAAATACCGATGTCTTATCTCCAAATAGTTAACTGAACTGAAACTGCATTTGTGTTGGAATATATCTGAACTTTCACTGAAGTAAGAGACAAGTAAAACAGGAGATTTGCCTCGTTTGTTGGATAAAGTTGAGTAATAAAATTCAACTTATTCCTGGTTACGCCAGTTACACAGGGAGAGTTACCCAGCAATAACCTCCAGAAAGGAGTATTATTGCTTAGGATTTTTCGACTCAAATGTTTATATTTATATGAAAAAATTATTATACCCTGGCCACCCGCAAGCAGAAACAAGCACACACGAGTTATCCTTTGATGCAGCCATGACTGCATACCTCCCTCCGTCTTCCAAGGAGGAATTGCGAGTCTCACGTAGAAATGGCTCGTGTGTGTTTTGTATATGGAGAGGTACATTTTCGACTTTTATTTTCTCTTAACTCGCAGTTTAAAGGCACATAATGGCGCATTGTTGCCTAATGACGGTTTCCAAAAGTGCCGGATATCTTCTGCTTGGCCGGTTTTTCTGGGACCCCGGAATTCGTGACTGCCTTTTTTCTTTTCAGCTGTCATTATTTTGTTTATTTGGTTATTTTCGCCGTTCCTTTCACCCTGTCGTTTTTATTGTTTGTCCCTTTAATCACAGGGTCATCGCTTGTTTGTTGACAAAATTCTTGTATTTATTTTTGAGTGGTTAAGGGATATTTGTGTTTGGTAATCGAATTATATATATTTACTATGATGTATGTCATTTAAAAAATACACAATACTTTTTCTGTTATTTCTAAAAAAAAAAAGAATTATTTGCGACCAAGATTCGCATATTATGACATTCATAATTAGACATGTTGAAAATTAATCATAATAGAAATTTCTTGGGAATTTTAACTGAAGGTTTTTTATCGTGAGGCTCTCTATTTTTCTGTATGATTATTTTAGTATCATGTTTTTTTTTACGTATATGTTTATATTTTCATAATAATCAGTTGTGTGTTTCTGACTTATTCTTGTATATACCTGTACTTGTGAAAATTAAGAATGTTGTTTTATTTTATACCGTCTCATAACTTTCATTTGCATATATATATATATATATATATATATATATATATATGTATATGTGTGTGTGTGTGTGTGTGTGTGTGTGTGCGCGCGCGCAGCCTCTTTAGGTTGTTACTCTGTGGTTGGGCATTGTGCTTGCATTCATAAGGAACCTAGGATTAATGTCGACCTAGCTTCTCTTATGTGAAAATTAATTATGGAGGGTTATAGATTTCATTCTAAAATCAGTTGAATTCCAGGAGACTTATGCATTCTAGAATTCACCTTCCCTCCGCCATGTAGCAAATGATTCCTTTTGATTTCTTCTGTCGTTACAGTTTCAGTTTTTAATAATTTAGATGTCATCACAATATACTTTGTAAAGTTTTTTTTTCTTTTTTTTTTTTTTTGTTGTAACGTATACCAATGCTGTTTCTCAACCAATATGTGAAACTGCGGAAGCAAAATTTGCTTTTGGTTTCCAAATTGTAGGCCATTTGATATATTGCTTTATTGTGTATAGCTGGTGGAGGTGCGGATTGTTGCAAAATAACACGTTTCTAGAAGTAATATTCTTTTCCTCTTACACAGTGTGACTCTCTCTCTCTCTCTCTCTCTCTCTCTCTCTCTCTCTCTCTCTCTCTCTCTCTCTCTCTCTCTCTCTCTCTCCCCAGCAGCTAGGTTTAATTTTCCATATAATTGATACAGAACAGTCTTAATATTACCAGATCTGTACATTTATTATTCTATTTTGTCGTGCCTTCAAGAATTGTTAGTTAATAGTCCTGAATCTGAACGACCAAAACTTTCGGAAATTCAAATAATCCAACAGAAAAGTTCATATACAGATTATTATTTTTAGTTTGGTCTATAATCGAAAACTTGATTTTGGGCGGGATCTTATGGTGGAATATTTAATAATTGACACTTAGTTTACGAAAATGAGTCACGCCTTGTTAAATATCTGTTATACATTTTATATGAAAGCGAGAAAATATTAATACCAACAGATAAAGAAGCTTATTTTTAGTTAGAATTAAAACTATTTTTAGAATATACGTATCCTTGAAGAAAAATGATACCAAGCGCTTAAAATTTCTAAGATGAGGACTTGATTTTAAGAGTGGGATTCATGTCGTAAATTGTAAAGGGGCAGTTTTGTTCATAATAAAAGGGTTCCTTTGGAATGAGTACACAGCTGTTTACATTTAATAGCTGGTTCTTTGAATATTCAATCATGTGATGGGTTTATTTTATTGGTTTTCGAGTTCTATAAGAATATTTTATGACATTTGTTAATAATAAATCACAAGCAGTATCTGCTGTATCAAATAAAAACGAGTTATATATAAGAAATAAATGTAAAACTTATACATCCTCTAAAAGTCTTGTTCAAGTAAAACTTCTTTTCTCATTAGACTCCTGATGTTCCTCTTATTGTTTAAAATGGCGTCTTAACCTGTTCCCATTAAAGCTGGAGCTGTGGTCATATCCAGGTGCGTTATTCCAGGTCACAGAACACCGGTGGTCCATGTGGGCCGTACGTTATTCCAAGCAATTAAATGTTGCGAGAATGTAAAGACTGGGAATGGGGGTCGATGGAGCAAGTGTTTCGAAAAGGGGTCAGGTGATCGGTAAAGAAGGAGAAGGGGTCCCAGGGAATAATTGAGGGAAAGGATGTTTGCAAAATGAGGTATTAATATGCGAGAGTTAAATGAGCGATAACAATGGTGGTCTTTTAAATGAAGTACTGTATAAGGATAACATTTTTGTTTGTGTGATACTGTTGTTGTTGTTATTATTATTATTATTATTATTATTATTATTATTGTTATTGTTATTATAATTTCTTTTATTATTATTATCATTATTATTATTATTATTATTATGATTGTGATTGCTATTATCATTATTATTATTGTAATTATTATTATTACTATTATTATTATTATGATTATTATTATTATGATTATTATTATTATTATGATTATTATTATTATTATTATTACTACTACTACTACTACTACTACTACTACTACCACCTACGCTACAACCCGAGTTGGAAAAGCAGGATTATATAAACCCAAGGGCTCTAACATGGGAAAATAGTTGTTTGCTTAATGTTTAATGAATTACGATGGGCAAGGTAGAAAAGTGAAAGACTTAAAACGATGAAAACGTGATTAATAGAGTTATTTAGAACGGGAGAATATTATGACATGATTGATAGAGTTAATTCTTTGTTTTTCTTGCGTAATTGTCTATATTATTATGATGTGTGGTAGGGGTCTGCAAAATTCAGTCACGACTAACCGGTACGCTTCATCTTCGTGGTT
>NC_090743.1:10972626-10982626 GCF_036898095.1 Palaemon carinicauda
GGTCATGAAGATGCGTGGAATTTCCCGGGGTACTATCAAGGATCAACACAACCCTGAAGGGAAGTTTATTTCTCCCGCAGTACTCCTTGGATGATGGTATAAACTGACAAATGAACCATTCTTCAAAAATGGCTATCGTAACCCATGCCTCCGGATTAGCACCCCAAATCACAGGAGGTATGGAATTTTAAATGTTTTGAAAGGCCGGGTATTAAGGGCGTGGTAGTCTTCCGTGTACTTTGGAATAGTTTTTCGTACCTTGGAAATAAGTGAATGATCGGGTATTCGCTTCCAAAATAAACCTGTCTCGACGACATTGAATTTGAGTTCCGAAGGAATACGTTTTTCATCATTGATTTTTTTTTTCAGATTCAGGAAATTCCTTGGCAGCAATGGTATTAGACGCTGAAGTTTATTCCTGAATTTGAATGTACAAACTAAAGGACCTCTTGGATTGATTAAACCATCCATGAAGTTTCCTTTTTTTCTCGGTGTTTGTTTTTATGTAAGTCCTCAAATAAAAAAAAAAATCCTCTTTTGAATTACCATCAAGCTCATAGGGATTTTTTTTCGGCCTTTCCCTCCAAAGTGATAGTAAGTGTACCATTCCACCTTGGATAATGCCTTTAAACCTTGAGAGTAGTTTATGATGATATGGCTCAGCCTTTTCGTTGACGTATTGGACAATTTTGTCTCTTATCATGGCCTGATTAGTAACGTCTATGCCTGGTATTTGCCAGTCGGAGGTTTGAGTCCCTCTCAGGATCGTTGGTACCATTAGTGTCTGCAACCTTACCATCCTCGCGAGTTAAGGTTGGGGGATTTGAGGGAGCTTACAGGTCTATATGCTGAGTCATCAGCATCCATTACTTGGCCCTTCCTGGTCCTAGCTTGGGTGGAGAAGGGGCTTGGCCGCTGATCATATGATATATGGTCAGTCTCTAGGGCATTGTCCTGCAGATAGGGTAATGTCACTGTCCCTTGCCTCTGCCATTCATGAGCGCCCTTTAAACCGTTGTCTGAGCATTGATAATGTAACCAAAATTACAATAAATAAAATGTATAGAGATTAGGATTTTTCGATTTAATCCTTGAACATTAAGGATATAAATACATATCAAAATTTAGAATCAAATGCCCTTCACCTGCTAAGGGTCAGCTATGAAGGGGATGATGTGTTGCTTGAAAACATGACGAATCGCTTGCCAAAATTCTTTGCAGCTACAATGGCAAAACTGCATTTGTCTACATAGTAATAAACACTGCACGTGTTTCTTTTTTTCACACTTTCCATCTATTAATCATGTCTATATCTTTCATTGTTATGACATTTTTCTCAGATTTACTAGCTTTAGCTCCTATTAGGTTTAAATATGCAAAGATTGTAAAGATATAAAAGGATAACTTCAATGCATACGCATAACACAAAAGAAAAAAACAACTGATAAATAACGAAGGAACTTTGGCAGTGGTAGGCGTTTTTTCCAGCCACCCTCCCCCCCCCCCAGAAAAAGACAATCGATAGGCTATATTTGGCACTGTGCATTTGTTCTTTTCTTTTGGTATTGTAATTTGTTTTCTTCATTTAAGATGAAATATTTTAGCTTACCCTTATATTTTCCCTATAACAATAAAATAAGCATTATGCAAATCATACTGTTAACAACCATTAAAAAAATGATTGTTCTACTTAAATTAACTGTGCTTCTGACACGACAAGGATACCAACATGTGTAGCACAAGTTGTCCTTGTTATGTAAGTGGTAATTATGATATTTAATGTCTATGCTTGGTCAATATTTTCATAATGATTGTATGTAATTTAATCGTAATAGTTCGATGTTCAAATCGACACGAGATCGCGTAAAACGGAGTAACATGGATTTTATTCTTGTATTTAATTTCCCCTATATAATAAAGAGCAAGTGTCAAGCTACGAGATATGAAAGATGGAATGGACAACACAAAAATAGAAGCCGTCGAATAAAATCTCTCTCTCTCTCTCTCTCTCTCTCTCTCTCTCTCTCTCTCTCTCTCTCTCTCTCTCTCTCCCCGTAAATATTAGGTACAATACAAAGACCCGAGAATAATTAGGAAGAAGAAAAAAATAAGCGAGAAATTTGTTGCCCAGGCTAAGACGAATTCCGTGTTGAATGCAGACATTATATGGAATTTGGGGACCTTTGTTATACTAGATTATTTTGTTCTTGAACAGAAAAACTTCTCGCTAAATTTGTGATTAAAGACGCAGTGTCAGGTTATAAGAGAAGACGACCCGGGTTTTGTGTTTGGCGTTTGCTTAGGGAAAAATTCGTTTAGAGTTACGAGGTTAATCGAGGAAAATAAAATTCAAATGTGCCACTGAGAAAGATGGAATCATTAGCGAGAGATTCTTAGGTAATATTTGTAAATAGTTGATTTTTAAGTGCATAAGTGTTTTTAAAGGTCAAGAATCTGAGAGGACCAGTAAGAGGACTTCGTGTACTCAATGAGCAATAGTAAAAATGTAATTAATTGAAACGCTATATCTCTTAATAAATGAAGGTTTTTACGTCTTATGACACTTTATCAAGTCATACAATCAATGCAAGTAAAAAATGAGGGGATGGGTGTTGGTGCGTGGTTAACTTTAAATTGAGATGAAACTAATTCAGTTTAGTATTGATATGTAAATGTTTAGGGAAAAAAAAACTACATGCCTTAAGATCTTAGAATCAGGGATCAGAAAAAACAAACGTATATGAACGATGGTTGTGGTGATCAGAATTATTTTTTTTAAAGTACTAAACTGTAATTCGTGCAGTGTACAAATACTCCTCAGTACAATATTTGAAATGCATTTGAGTTAAAGAATTGGTACGAACCATAGTGTAAGGAATTAATATTTTAAACATTTCTAGATGTGTGAATCCTGGTTAAGAATTGTGTCATTGGTTATTCACACGAGAAGTTAGGTTATTGATGCTTCTACGTTCAGCGAGCAACCTTCATTTTTTGTGGTGATTTTACCCTCATATTATAATTCATGTACTCCGGGCAGGATTTTTTCAGCTATACCCCTATTTACAAGTACAAACTGCGCATCTCGATCTGTCTATTTATGAGTTATATATATATATATATATATATATATAAATTTATATATATATATATATATATATATATATATATACTTTATATACTTTATATATATAATGTATATATATACATACACACACACACACACATATATATATATATATATATATGCCTCCTTATGTATGTAAAAAGTTCTTGTGCTTGTTTGGGTGTTTTATGTTGTTTTATTCCTCTTATTCTAAAACCCTGTGTCAAAAAATAACAGGATAAAGAAGATAATCTTTTTCTCCCTTGATTAGAATATCTTGTCAGTTTTTACATGAAATGGAAATGTAATCTGTATTTCCGAAGAGAAGTTATCAGTCTCTAAGATTGGTCGCTGATACTTGATAATGATTAAATATATGCGTTGATAGTCAGAACCCTTTTCTATTCCCCGAGGTAACCACAACTGGGTCTGTTAGAGACGTCGGATTATCAATATTCCTTTGGGGACGTTATCTTGCTACTTGGTTCAATCTATTCCTCTTATTGAATGAAACGAGGAGCAAGAAAGGATGGGGAAAGGGATATTGTTGTGGAATGGTAGGAAAAGAAATTTTTCTTTCATGGTTTTTTCTTTATGAAATGATCGGGAGTTTTTCCTTGAGGAATTGTTCGGGGAATTTTTCATGGTTTGATTTTTAGTAGATGTTTGTGAATTTTTTCCCTAATTATGTCAGAATATTAGTTTTCAATATGTAGAATTGAGACTTTTTTTTTCTTTTTTTTTTTAAATAATAATTTAGTGCGGTTTTATGTTTCTTGTCAACACTACAAGTATATGTAACTATATTTATATAATATATTTGCCGGGATAATAGTTTTTATATATGTTTGTAGAAAGATTTTCCCTTCGTTTTAATATTTTTCCTTTTACCGTAACTCATCCCTTTGTCATTGACGCGAACCAATAAGAACTCTAAATGTTTAGGATGAAAAAAAAAAAACCATACAGAAACACTTAATACCTTGATCTTCCGAACACTAATCGCACAATAATTGCCTTCGCCAAAAATCGATTTTGCGAATCGTTTGTATTTACTCCTATCTGTTTATCAGTTTATCTACTTATTTGTCTGTTTGTTTGTA
This sequence comes from Palaemon carinicauda, assembly GCF_036898095.1. Lineage (NCBI taxonomy): Eukaryota > Metazoa > Arthropoda > Malacostraca > Decapoda > Palaemonidae > Palaemon > Palaemon carinicauda. Next base: position 10,976,836 of record NC_090743.1, read on the forward strand.
AGCAACATTATACAAAAAACTACGGTACCGATGTTGACCAAGCTTGGTAGTCATCATGCTGGGATGAATTTGTAACATTTTTGATAAAGTACATCAAAGTACAAGTACGCAATAGTACTTTGAAAATAATCGCAGTTTTAAGTAACTGAAAAATATTTTATTAGTTTATTTCTCGTTTGTGAATATTATTCAAAATCTACGGAAGCAATTTCAGCGAAACTTGGTAGACATGTGGGATATGACCCAAGGACAAATCCTATAGATTTTGAAGACAATGCACCAAAGCAGCAGTGTGTAGTGGCGATGGCATGCACTCTACTGGATGCCCCTCTAGTTTTTTATGAGATTATATTTAAAATTACCACGATTAGAGTTGAAAATGTTTATTACACAATTTTATATCTTGAATGTCAAAGTAAAAAAAAATAGATCTATATTGTAGTGGCTGCTATTTGAAAAATAACCGGATGATAAGCAGTATCGTGTTTTTTGGTTTATTTCTTCAAACAATTTATTTAAAGAACGTATCAAGAACCTGTATGTAATATTTCATGGAAATCTGGAACTGAAAAACAGTAAATTTCCATAACAACGTAGCTTTTTCGTTTTGTACAAATATGTCAATATTTAATGGAAAAAATGAGAAATTATATACATTGTAGACTTTAAATTTACTGTTAATTATACTGACAATATTTGAAATCAGGAAATTACTATTATATGGATAGATTATCCTCAAGTTGACCATAAATTTACGTTTGGAGCTTCACTTTTTTTTTATTATTATTTTTTTTTTTTTTTTTTTTTTTTTGAGAGAGAGAGAGAGAGAGAGAGAGAGAGAGAGAGAGAGAGAGAGAGAGAGAGAGAGAGACTTTATCCTCGTTCTAACATAGAAGATAAAAAATGCTTGAATGTAGAGAGGTAACGCCAAGTATTCACGGTATTTTAAGTAACATTTAAGGGACGTGAATACGATAAAAAAATGTAGTGTGAGGTAAAGTAACAAAATGGATATTTTGTTCTTTTGAAAATATCCCAAGTTTTATGATGATCACTCTTTATCCCAAGTTTTATGATGATCACTCGTCACCTTACCCTGAAGTTTGGCAGGTATGGCACTCAGTTCATATTTACTCAGTTGTAATTTATGGAATAACTTTTTATTATAAATATCTAATTGTAATGTTTTATCTTTCTTTTAGGTAAGGAAACACAACACATTTCAGCAGCGCATGAAGACAAAGTAAGTTAATTATTTTTCTTTCATCTAATAGAAAACACCACGCATGTTTTTTTTTTTTATTATTATTTAGCCTAGTTTATAATCTTCATATTTTTTTCTCCAAGAAATAGAGTATATAGAATTATTTTCTGAACAACACTTTTTCTTTATTAAGCCTATAGTCCATTTCTTTTATCGAGGCAGATTTGCACCGACTCGCAGCGGTGCCCTTCTAGCTCGGAAAATTTTCCTGATCGCTGATTGGTTAGAATTATCTCGTCCAACCAATCAGCGATAAGGAATCTTTTCCGAGCTAAAAGGGCACCGCTGCGAGTCGGTGCAAATCTGCATCGCTAAAAGAAATTGACTATAGTTCATAATATTTTTGCTCCAAGGAAAAGATATTATAAAATTATTTTCTGTTAAGTCACCCGTCATGATTTTATTTACAGTATATTATATGTATTAATCATCCGACCAAATGCACTGACAATATCGGATGGTTTTAACAGTATTCGTTAAAAAAGACTTGATATGATCTTACTGTCACACAATATTCAATTCATATTAAAAATATTTCCAAACTGATGAGACATTTTTCCTTTATAATTATATAATCATTCTTTTATGCTTATTGAATATTAACACCCTCGTCTTCTTCTCTGATGGATATTGTTTTAATGGCTTCCTTCATTGAATTTTCGAATGTCATGCAAGGAAAAAAAAAACGAGTTCGCTATTCAAGCCGGATTTACTTGTCTTCAATATGGATGCATCGTCGCTCACTTTTAAAGATAATATTTAATGATTGATCAAAATATTTTATTGGGGATTTTAATTTTTGACCTATTTTATCATTCCGATTTCAGATATAAAGTATAATCTCCTGCTTATGAATTCGTGTGGACTAGTATTAAAACCAAAGAGTTGGGTTTCTCCATATGATTATGCATTCACTCTTACGATTATATAAGATAGTAAGTTAAGAGAACCTTATAGAATATATATATATTTGTATATACAGTATATATATATATATATATATATATATATATATATATATATATATATATATATATATATTATATATATATATATATATATATATATATATATATATATATATATATATATCTATATATATATATATATCTATATATATATATATATATATATATATATATATATATATATATATATGTATATATATATATATATATATGTATATTATATATATATATATATATATATATATATATATATATATATATATATATATTCAGTAAGGTCCTCTTAACTTTATTTTATATTTTATATAAAGAATTAATCAGTAAAGCATATAATAATTTTCTCTATCTCGATATTGTTTTGCTTCTTGAGTTCTTGAGTTTTTATGTCTTGCATTTCAACAGAGTCGTCTAAATTGAAACTCATTGCATCCCACGTTCTCCTTTCATATCGAGGAATCAAGTTTCTGCACATTCATCGGTTTGGTAAATTATTTTATGAAGGTTCCTTTTAGGAAATAAATTTTTGCTCGTCTTTTACTTGATCGCTTTCGGGGTTTATCCTAAATAGAAGATTAATATATAAAGCATTAAATATATTAATTATCCAGTGGGTGTGGTGATGATTGACATTCTTTTTATATTTATTTATTTTTATGATACCTAAATTTCTCCCTTATTTGCATGCTGACTTTTTTGGATGTTTTACAAAAACAGGAATAGGTGATATACTAAATAGATAACTGCTCTAGTAGTAGATGTGATATTTTTCCATATCTTAATTATTTATACATAATTTATAACTTGCGGAAATGTTCTTTATCAACATGCACTAAGGTAGCTTTTCCACTTGACAAACATTTATTTTCGATACAAATCACTAACTTTATGAACAAAAGTTAGTTTGTGCAGAACGGGAGATTATGTTTCACGGAGTGAATTAGTTTGTGTAATTTACTTTAAATGAACTTCAGCAAGTGAATTAAATATCTCTCTCTCTCTCTCTCTCTCTCTCTCTCTCTCTCTCTCTCAATGAACTTCAAGTGAATTAAATATCTCTCTCTCTCTCTCTCTCTCTCTCTCTCTCTCTCTCTCTCTTAATTTGAATGAATTAGTGAAATGAATACTTACACCATCCTTTTATTAAAGCCACTGTTTCAATTTAGCCGTTTAATGACATTTTTCGAAGTCTCTGTAAATGTAGTTGTTTTTCCTTTTACTTAATCAACTGGATAGGTGAGGAAGTAACTTCACAGTTAACGATATCGTCGGTGTACTTTGTTTCCATGAAGATAGTGTTATATAAAAAAATGAAACGGAAATTATCTCTTCAGATAATTTTAGATTATAGCTCTAATTACATTTCCAGGTTTTGTCATTTGACTTGAATTAATTCAAAATTATTGTTAATCACTTAGGAAAAATTATTGTACTATTTTTTCAGAATTCTATATCGGCTAACTCATCGATGTTCTATTATTACGTGTATTTTATCAAAATAAACTTATTAAAACATTTTTACACTTGAGTAACTCGACAGAAAGGATTGATGATTGAATATTTGGATTTCTCCTCACGGATGAAAGTAAATTCCTTAACGACGACGTTAAAAATGCAATGGCCTATTTAGCTTCAGTAATTTCCTTTTGTTTCAGAATTATTTATCTCTCTCTCTCTCTCTCTCTCTCTCTCTCTCTCTCTCTCTCTCTCTCTCTCTCTCTTTTATATATGTATGTATGTATATATACATATGTATATATATGTATACATATATATGTATATACGTATGTACATGTATGTATTTATTTATATACATATATATGTATGTATGTATATATATATTTATATATATATATATACACATGTATACATATGTATGCACATGTATGTATTTATTTATATACATATATGTGTATATATATATACAGTATATATATATATATATATATATATGATCCTCTAATCCCGTGGAACCTAATTTTACAAGTTAGTAGCTTTTAATGTTTGTTTATTTGTGAATTATGATAATGATGAAAATATTACGTGTTCCGCCCATGCCTCGTTAGCCACAGAGAGAAACCATCTTCTGGCACATATTTGCAAGGAAGGCCGATGTGCCGATACTTTCCTTTTTCGCATGTTTTACTGTTTATGTAAAACACGGCACTTGTTTTTTATCACTGTCCGTTGTATATTAGAATTCCCAAGCGAATAGAATTCCCTGGAATCCTCTTCTATCGCTGTCATTCTTCATGGTCCTCTTAGGATTCGTCTCACACGTCCCAGACATGTCCTACCTTGCATCCCAAATGAGAGAGAGAGAGAGAGAGAGAGAGAGAGAGAGAGAGAGAGAGAGAGAGAGAGAGGGGTGGGGGGGGGGAGGCGACGGGTCGACCAATGGAGAGATGGATAGAGACTTTCGTTGCGAATTTGGTTATTCTTGCCTGTGGACAAGGCCATTCTATTCTTTTATTTTGTTTGTTGACTTGAAATTTCGATGTTTTTACGGTCCTTCCAGTTACATTGTGCTCTCGCGCTGGGGTTCATTGACCTTTGCCTTCATGTTTGAATGCATGGAGGTATTTATGCTTCTTGTGGATAATTTGGTTGTTTATCCGTAAGAACAGTTAAAAACAATATTCTGGAGGAATTTCTTTTTTTGTAGATTTGGCTATAGATAGGTCTTTTAAGATATTTCATCATATGCACGTTGTTTTTAGATTTTCTCTATGTATTTTACTATACTTGATTAGGAATTTTTTTTTTCAATGACGTAAATTATATTACAAAAAATCTAATGATACTTGTATTATGGATACCTAATATCCAAGGTCATTGCAAATTAATTCAGAAGTATAGATATTTCTTATTTTCTTCTGGATGTTATACATACTATAAGATATTTCGAATATTTAGCGACTACGGTGAATTTAGAAAGTTTTTTTTTTCAATTAGAAAATGATACGACTCAAGAAAGATTGGTATTGGGTCACAGTGAGGTGGGGAACGCCAGCAAAGTTTGATAAGTGAATGGCATCATATCCAAGTTGTAGGTCATATTTGATAATAAGAATATCATCATAATATAGAGATCTGGAGTATCTGGCATCTGTAATCATCTCTTGTCCTTCTAACAAACACCTGGACGAAAGACATCTCTCACAACTGGGACTCTGTCCTGTGTCTCCCTTTCATTCCCCCTTTGTCTAATAAAACAATGTGTTATTCTCCCAAAGGAGGACAGCATTGTCCTACCACTGCTGTTAATATTCGAGTTCTTAACACAATGCCCCATTCTGGATTCTAAACAACGGATGTATCTCATCAAAATTTTATAATTACTCTTTTTATTCATGAAATTAATTTTGCTTATGGAAATGTTAAGCAATTTTATAATGAGGAAACTTCTCTTCACACCGAGCAGATAATATATTTTTCTTAATGGGATCACTGTGGAAAGTAATATACAAAGTAATTACTTTTTTATCATGCACTTTTCTCAAAGGTAGTTTAGTGACAGATTCTAAATATTGAAACCGATATAGCTTTTTAATGACTTGAA
>NC_090743.1:10985126-10995126 GCF_036898095.1 Palaemon carinicauda
CTGGCGAAAATCTACATCGCAATTTCATCCATTAGAAAAAATCCGTTACACCGTGTCATTATGTATACAGCATTTTTCCGTTCGCCGATAAGTTGATGGGGGGAGGGAGGGGGGGGGGGGGGGGGTTATTGCTGGGCCTTGCATCCTCGTGATCGCTGTTCGGACGGACTCGAGCCTTCATCTCCTTTTAGGGCTGGAGGAGAAGAAGAAGATTTCCCGGAGTCGCCTTACTCACGCATGATCGGTTCCATAGAAGACGCTGGAAGAAGAATGGAGTGGTGGCTGTAGAATCGAAGTCGCCCATCCCTCAAGTTGGTGAACGGGGAGAGGTAAAAGCGATGAATGAAGGTTTTTGTAGAATGGGAGAAGTAGCTTAGAGAGAGAGAGAGAGAGAGAGAGAGAGAGAGAGAGAGAGAGAGAGAGAGAGAGAGAGAGAGAGAGAGAGAGCAAATGAAAGCTGGGTGTGATCTTGAGAGGAAAGGAAAGATTGAGGGAGGTGCTATTGACTAGGCAGAGTAAAAAAACTAGCAGAAAATTTGTTGGATTTTCTATTTTTATCATTTCTGGGTCCCCATGTAAATGGGTAAAAGCAGAAGGCAAAGAATATTTTTTTTTTTTTGCTACTTGTAGTGAGTAATTATGCTAATTGGAAGAAAAGAAATGAAAACCGTGAAGTAAAATAGAGAATTATTCTGATAAAGTATGTAAATATATTAATAGGTGCTGGAGAATTTTGGGTAGAGTGAATAAGTAAAGTATATTTTAAAATAGATCGAGACACCTTATCTATTGCTTGAGCATTAGGAAACTAATGGAGACGAGCAAAGGAATTGCATGTTTTGTCCATAAGTACATCAGAAGTAGGCGATTGTTATGCACAAATTTAAAGGAGATAAATGAGAGAAAGAAAGAAAGCTAAAATAGTAACTCTCTCTCTCTCTCTCTCTCTCTCTCTCTCTCTCTCTCTCTCTCCCCTTCCTGAGTACCCCCAAATGCCCTTCTCTAGAGGCCGTGTGTGGCTGTGTGCCCCCAGAGCTCTCATATAATGGGGGCAGCTCAGGCGCCCCACAAAGGTTAACACATAAAAGTGAAACAAAGGCGAAGCATTTTCCAGGATAAGAAACATTCACAAAAGAATTTCTTGCCGACGAGAGAATGAATATGAAGGAAGAGCAAAAAGAAAAAAAAATGTAAACTTGAAATGAAAGGAAACGAGATTGCGCTTTTATGAAAAAGAAAAAAAATGATTTAAATGACCTGCAACAAATAGATAACGAGATTACAAACGAGAGTTGGATGTTTTCCTGATAGGCAGATAGAAGGCCTTACAAGTGGATCCTTGTCTTCGTGACGTCATGGATTTTCTTTTGGCTTTAGTTTGTCCTTTAAAAGCAATGAGTTACTTAATAGTATTTTATCATGGTTAAAATAAGAATAACGATAATTATCATCTGTTTTATTGCTTGCTTGGAGAAATTATTCTAGACCTCAATTCCTCTTTGGAATTTGGGTGACTCATGGAACACCTTTTGTATAGTAGATATTTTTTTTCGTATTGTAAGTTTTTTATTTGTAATGAATAAAATATTAAAATATGATACATCCAGTTGTTCAAGGTAATATTTTATCATAATGAATATGCATCTAATGTGAACATGAAAGGTGATTAAAAAGGAAAAAAATACCTTTTGTATAGTAGATAATTTTTCCGTATCGTAAGTTCTTTATTTGTAATGAATGAAATATGATACATCCAGTTGTTCAAGGTAATATTTTATCATAATGAATATGCATCCAATGTGAACATGAAAGGTGATTAAAAAGGAGAATAATACTTGTCACTCACTTTAATATATCTCCAAGAAAATGACATTATTTACGGTTTGCTTGCAAAGGAGGTATGCATCATACATCATTGCTTAAGATTATATTTGTAGCGCAGAGCCATAAATAAACAAGACTTTAACTGACGCAGAATGTAATGTCACTATGAGTCATGCAAATGTCAGGTTATTAATGCAGTTTTGAAATATGAGTGTGCGATTTATTTTTTTTCCAGCTTATCCGCTGCTCTGGAAATGATTGATGTGTTTGCGGCGTTTCTGCGAAGGCCACGCCTTGGTTATTTAGAAGGGGGTTATGAGAAATGTATTTCCTGGTAATCTTACATTATAGTCTTTATTTTGCGGAACTTTAGTTTCATTTATGTCTAAATGTTAATTTATTTCATGTCGTATTTATGTGTACATAATGTGTATTTATACATACAACTATGTATATATATATATATATATATGTGTGTGTGTGTGTGTGTGTATGTATAATGTATGCATTTATATATACATCTCTAATATATCATATATATATATATATATATATATATATATATATATACATATATATATATATATATATATATACATATATATATATATATATATATATACATATATATATATATATATATATGTTTATATATATATATATATATATATGTTTATATATATGTTTATATATATATATATATATATATATATATATATATATATATATATATATATGTTTATATATATGTTTATATATATATATGTTTATATATATGTTTATATATATATATATATGTTTATATATATGTTTATATATATATATATATATATATATATATATATATATATACTGTATATATATCACTAATAAACCGTATCCCCTAATAAAGGTGGGTCCTGAGAAAAACTAAATGAGTTACCATGCGTGGATCTTTTAACTGTTGAATCAAGCGTAGTTATGTGTCTCTTTTTTGTGTTGGGGATAAGTCCCATAAGGCTACAATTTCATCAGTAAATAGCAATTTGGTCCCAACGAAGACACAGGTACCCACAATAGCGAGAGCCTATCTCACGATGAAAGGGTGATTTCAATTAGGTCGGAAAGGAAATGAGATATGTGACTAGATGTGCTAGAATTGTTTTCTTGTTAGGGATCGTCAGATTTTTTTGTGTTTATGGAGGTGCCAATTTTCATGATAACTATGTCACCTGGATGTCACTAATCATGTGGTTTTTTTTTTTTTTTTTTTGACAATTTGTAATTTTATTTTATTTCTCTTATGTTTTGGGACTTTTTTATACAGGGGTTGTCAACTTCATTTACTCGGGTACATGAAGGAAACACTTACATGTGATTTTGAACTGAGGAAACCTTCTAATTGGTAGTATATACATGTTAGCTGTGTATTGTTTAGTGAAAGGCAATCTTCAAAGCTGGAATGACTCAATGTTATTTCGTTTTTCAGATGAAACATTCAATAATTGCTCACAGAGAATTGGATATATATCTGATGTTGACCTCAAGCCAGAAATAAGCGATAGCTTTATTAATATCTGCAGTGAAAGGGTTTGGAAACCCTTAAATAAAGTAGCCACTATCCTTTTGAAATAGTTTCTTTGATATAGCTATTTTCAGAGTTATCCTTCTGCATAAAGGAAGAACAAAAAACATGAATGAAGGGAAACAACAGGTTGTCGCTCTTGATGCACTAGGACAAGAAAACGAGGCCATTCCCCATTCTACCTTCGCCTTTCCCTTCCCTTCCCTTCCCTTCCCTCATTCCCTTCCCTTCCCTCACATGAAGGGAACGATCGTCTTAGAAAGAGGGCAAAGGAAAAGAACGAGGTGACTCAACCCTTCCTTCTCTTATATGTTAGCTGGGGGGAGAGGGCTTAAGGGTTGGGAGTTGGTGATTGGGGAGGAAGGTAACACAGGGCGTCACGGTTTGTTTAGAGTAGACCTTAGCCCATACAACACAACTGGGGAACATGGCCTCTTTACAATACTCGTATGCTAGCATTCCCTTTCTTTACCCCGCCCAGCTTATTATTAGTCCGCGTAAACTCCATACCTCAACCTCTGGTGGGTGTCGTCACTGTAGCCGAAATCTCCATACGTCAACCTGTAGAGGGTGTCGTCACTATGCTATACTTCTCTCATTTTATTGACCTTTCCAACTTTAAATTGTTGGCGATGAGGGGCAGTCGAGGATGTAACAGGATATGTCGTTAAGGGTCATAATTGCCAGCCTTTAACCTATACCGAGAGTTTTACGGCTCATAAGGTTTCGTATTATTTTCCCTCCCGTGGGTTGTATGTATCCTGGTGGATGTTTTAAGAGATTTTTATTTTGTTGTTTACAAGAATATCTCTTCATTTTTTAATAAGAAAGGATTTTACTCACATATTGTGGTCTTTTTATTCTATTCATAAAGATAATATTTATTCTTTGTTGCCCATTATCATATGACAGTTCGTCGCGGGGTGCATCTTATTAAACAATAGACATGATGGAGTGGAAATTAATACTAAAGTTTAGTAATGCTTCGCCAATGTTATTTTATAATTAGGCGTTTTTTTTCCCACAAGAATAATTGTCTTATATATTGGAATGTGCGTGTGGTTGCCTGTTTGTAGATATTATTTAGAAAATATTTTTTCTAATGGATATCCTTACCGAGAGGCAAAATAATTGTTTTATTCTATATTTTATTTCCAAAACTCTCTCTCTCTCTCTCTCTCTCTCTCTCTCTCTCTCTCTCTCTCTCTCTCTCTCTCTCTCAAGTTAATTCATAGATTGTCAAGCGCTTATCTGGAAGATTTTGGGCGTAACTTTACGAGGGTCATTCAAAAAGTTCCCGGTCTCGCCCAAAAAGAAGAGCATTGACTAAAGCATTTTGATGTGACTGCATTTTACGACCACTTGCGTAAGTCTACACTTAAGACGTTGTGCTGAAGTAGTGACGAAACCATCGGTGCTATTGGCTATATTGTGTTATAGGATACAACCTCTTTATTATTATTATTATTATTATTATTATTATTACAAGCTAAGCTATAATCAGAGTTGGAAAGGCAAGATGCTATAACCCCAAGGGCTCCAACAGGGAAAAATATCCCAGTGAGGAAAGGAAACAAAGAAATGAATAAACTACAATAGAAGTTATAAACAATAAAAATAAAATGTTTTAAGAACAGTAACAACATTAAATTAGATCTTTCATCTATTTACCAAGGCACTCCCCCAATTTTGGGGGTTAGCCGAGACATCAAACAAATAAATAGAAGGGGACTTTTTCTCTTCGCTCCTTCCAGCCTGACGAGGGATTCAGCCAAGTTTGATCTTTCATATATAAACTATAAAAGCTTAAAAAAAGACAACATTGTGCCTGAGTGTACCCTCAAGAACTCTGATCAAAGACAGTAGAAGGCCACGGTACAGAGGCTATGGAACTACCCGAAACTGGAGAACAGTGGTTTGATTTTGGAATGTCCTTCTCCTAGAAGAGCTGTTTACCATTGCTAAGAGTCTCTTCTACCCTTACCAAGAGAAGAGTAGCCACTGAACAATCACAGCACTTACAGTGTAGTAGTTAACCTCTTGAGCTAAGAATTGTTTGGTAATATTAGTGTTATCAGGCTTTAGAGCACAGAGAAAAAAAATCAGACTAATCTATGTATGTGTAAGCAAAGACAAAATGATCCGTAACCACAGAGAAGCATTCAATGTATTACAGTCTTACCAGTCAAAAGGACCCAATAACTCTCTACCGGTAATGTCTCAACGGGTGAGTGGTGCCCTAGCAATGGCACGTCCAAGAACAAGTGCACTGAAGTTTTTCAATACCGTACATTTTCAAATCCCTTATAATTAGCTTGTGTGCAACTTGCAAATATTTAGACGGCCAGATATTTAGATATGCTCACACAAGCACACAGATTCAACTCTTCCTACCCTTTCCCCCATTCCTAACTACAACTCGCAAGTTTGGGCAGATTGTAGGAGATTGTTTTCTGAGTGGTTGCCGTTCAGCTAAAATGGAATATATATATATATATATATATATATATATATATGATATATATAATATGTATATATATATATAAATATATATATGTATATATATATATATATATATATATATATATATATATATATATATATATATATATTAGCATATATATATGTATATATATATTTACACACATATATATATATATATATATATATATATTTATATATATATGTATGTATGTATATATGTATATATACATATATATATATGTATATATGTGTGTATATATATATATATATATATATATATATATATATATATATATATATATATATATATATCCAAACACTTTCTCTTTATTGTATAGAGGAGATTACTTTAATGCGTGGGACTGTTAGTGCTAGCTATAAGGTGATATAAATCGTCCAATGAAAAATCCTAAAGCGTCTTTTTATCTCCCTTCGACATCCCACGACTCTGTGCAATCTCTGCATTCCAACCCGAACCTCCCGCTGCCTCACTTTCGGCAAATATTGTATCGGAAATAATGCAAAAACTTCCTTTCCCTTGTGGCCCTTTTTGGGGTGAGAATAAAGTTTTTGAATAACCCCTGTGAAGTGCTGCTTCTACGTGATTGCTATGTCACATTTTCTTTCTCGTTTTATTTTTTTTATTTTTAGGTGTTATTGGTTTTGTTAGTTACTTTACATTTTTTTCTGATTGATTTAGTTTTATTCGTTAATAAATCTGAGGGATGTCACGATTTTACCTTGCACGCGCGCGTGTTGATGTATATATATATATATATATATATATATATATATATACATATGTATATACACATATATATATGCATGTATATATACATATACATATATATATATATATATGTATATATATATATATATATGTACACACATACACATACACATATTCTTAAAAGGGTAAACATACTTCGATGGACCTTCGAAAACATATGTGTGATGACCTCGAGTTAAATAAACATATTCATTGTTGATTTGGTCATTGGTGACACTTTTAGACAGAGAAAAAAAGATCACTAATGAAAAATATCGGAAGTTAATTGGTTGACTAGAGGGGATAAGCAATTTATTCTTGCTTGCCTGAGCGTTTAGCAAGATCTTTTCACCTCTAAATGTATCTGTTATAATATTACTGATAAGAGAAGTTGCGAATAGTCTTACGCCTTTTTTTATGTAGAATTTTTCATTGGGAATCTAAAAGCCTGACATAATTTCCATCAATTGTGACTTATCAGTGTATCTGCTATCCTTTAGGGCCACTCCCAACTCTAATTATATTGTTTATAACTTACCTCTTGAATTAATGTTTCAATACTAAATTCGCGTACGTAATACCTGTTATACAGCCAGAAAAAGAAAAATACAATACACAAGTTTATCTACTAATGGGCTTCATCCTTATGTTGAATTACAAGAAATCTACATCTTGTTGAAACTGAGGTACCTCATAATACATTTTAGATACATATGCAGCATCATCCACACACTATCAAATCGATGGGGAACCTAAAAGTATTTTTGTTTGCATCATCCTCAATGCCTCTTATTTGTTATTGAACCTTCAATGCAAAATTCGTGTGAGAGTTTTATCTTCTGTTATTATGTGATATTTCATGTAAATTCACCGTAAATGATATTAACAACGTTAGTTATATTTCACGATTTGGGGAAATTCAAACTCCACGGCTAATGCTACAAAGATGGAGTTCAATCGAAGCTCTCGGATCATTTGTTATTCATATTTTTGGTTTCGTAAATATAATAAAATTTAGATTTTTCACCTTATTTTTATCCTAACGTCTTGATAACGTTTATATCTTTAAACGCTGTTTGTTTATTTTTAAACATCATGTATACATAAAAGTAAATGAATAACAAATTGGAAATAATTCACATATCAAAGACAGTTATTATCGGTTGAAAATTGTGTTTTAACAGAATGTATTGTGGATATGATATGATTAATACTGTTGATGTTCTTATTTAAACTCTCGTCATGCATTCACGTATCAAAAACATGCCATTTCCAAGGTTATTCATGTGTTATTTATAAGGAGACTAATCCAGGTACTGGCTCTCTCTCTCTCTCTCTCTCTCTCTCTCTCTCTCTCTCTCTCTCTCTCTCTCTCTCTCTCTCTCTCTCTCTCTTATTTGGAATCTTATGTTTGATTGAGGATGAAGTATGCCTGTACTAATATATTCATTAAAGATTTCTATATATATATATATATATATATATATATATATATATATATATATATTATATATATATGTATATATATATATATATATATATATATATTAAGTGAATATACAGTATATGTAAATATATGCATATATATGCGTATGTAATATAAATCTTGCGGACTGTTAACTTACTGTCGTGATTTAGGATTATATTTTTATAAATGATTAAATCCATCTGTAAGATAAAGATGTATTGATGATCACTATCACATAGTATCTACGTCCTTTTATTATTATTATTATTATTATTATTATTATTATTATTATTATGACTAGCAAAGCTACAGCCCTACTTTAAAAAGCAGGATGCTATAAGCCCAAAGGCACCAAAAAGAAAAAATAGCCTAGTGCAGTAAGGAAATAAATAAACTACATGAGAATAAATGAATAATGAATATAAAATATGTTAAGATCAGTAACAACGCCAAAATAGACTTGTTACAAACAAACCATGAAGAGAGACTCGTGTCATCCTGTTTACCAAAAACATTCGCTTCAAGTTTGAACTACTGAAGTATTCTGTCACTATGGAATTTACTTTTCCGTCGATTCCTGTCTCTCTCTCTCTCTCTCTCTCTCTCTCTCTCTCTCTCTGCTAGTCCCTTCCCTTTAAGTTAACCATAATATTACATGGAAAATATAGCCGGTTCTCGAAACTAAAACCAGAGGAAAACGACAGTTCCACCCATTTCTTCTACCAGAGGGAAACTTTGTAGGAATTTCTATTGCATGCCTGTCTGTCACTGGGTGAGCAAGACCCTGTCTTTTGCTCGTCAGCGTTTGACGGGCTTTGCGACGGTAAGTTAGAGAGAGAGAGAGAGAGAGAGAGAGAGAGAGAGAGAGAGAGAGAGAGAGAGAGAGAGAGAGAGAGAGAGAGAGAGAGAGAGGATTACATAAAAAAACGTTACTAATGTGAATTTCTATAAAATACAAAGAGATATAGAGATTCAATTTAATTTTAATGCATAAAAACATCGTTAGACAAGAAAATAGTTACAATGAAAATATAAGAATGAGTGAGTTTGTAAAATTTATATGAATTGATGCTATTGACGGGAATAAGAAATCCAGAGAGAGGGTTTGGAAAATGTTTTTATTTCCGACGCTGGTTATTGAGCAACGTGTCGTGATCATGCAGACAGAAATTAGTTACGGTATTTGTGTAGGGACGTTTACCCATAGAAAGTGTACAGGCTATCGACTCGAGGGGATTGTGTGTGTGTGTGTGCACTTGTGTTCAGAGGGGTGTGGGAAAGACAGGATGAAAGGCGACGGAGAAGAAAAGCAAGGAAAATATACAAAACAATGAGGCGTGAATGATATTGAATGGCTGGTTGTCTTTCTATGGATGCATTTGTATGCTGATGTATGCTTTTGTATGCTTATGTATGCGTATACTTTGGTATATTGTTCAATAGTGTTTCTACTATAGAATGGTTGTATATACATATGCGCGCTTAATTGTTGATATCTGTATGTATGTATATGTACTGAAGTATGTATGTTTACATGTTTGATGCTTATGGGAAGAGTCAGTATATAAAAAGTGTTTGAAACTACATATAATGAATTGAAACCAACTAAAAGCAATGGAAGGCAAAGAAATCGGCAAGAAAAAATCGAAAAATTGAACAACAATTTCTTGATCTCTTGTGTATTGTAGTCACATCTTATTGGTTGACATGTATGGTGGGTAATGTATGCTGAAGAGAGAGAGAGAGAGAGAGAGAGAGAGAGAGAGAGAGAGAGAGAGAGAGAGAGAGAGAGAGAGAGAGAGAGCGTGGGTGAATATGCAAGTGAGTCACTCCCTTGTTTAAAGTTGTACTTTCGAAATCCAACTCCTCTAAGGTTTTAACATGCATTTAC
>NC_090743.1:11000126-11010126 GCF_036898095.1 Palaemon carinicauda
CTCCTCCTATTTCTGTCTTATTTCACTCTTAACTCTCCAATCTCGCCACCAAACCATCCTTCCTTGCTTACCCTTCTCCTCCTATTTCTGTCTTATTTCACTCTAACTCTCCAATCTCGCCACCAAACCACCCTTCCTTGCTTACCCCTCTCCTCCTATTTCTGTCTTATTTCACTCTTAACTCTCCAATCTCGCCACCAAACCATCCTTCCTTGCTTACCCTTCTCCTCCTATTTCTGTCTTATTTCACTCTAACTCTCCAATCTCGCCACCAAACCACCCTTCCTTGCTTACCTCTCTCCTCCTATTTCTGTCTTATTTCTCTCTAACTCTCCAATCTCGCCACCAAACCATCCTTCCTGGCTTACCTCTCTCCTCCTGTTTCTGTCTTATTTCTCTCTAACTCCCCAATCGCATCATTGTGTCCTTCCTCCCTCCGTGGAAGCAGGTTTAGTGTTGGACCTCACCGAGGGTTCCTTTGAAACGCCCTCGATTCATCCACATCAACGGACGGGGGCGTTCAGATGCATCAGCGAATTGCTAAGCACGATTTCATCTGGCATGGAGAAAGCAGAGCTGCTGTTGATGTCTATATTCTCCTTATTGTTTCCTTGGATGAATATATAGATAATAAAAAATTTGTGTGTAGATAGGTTTGGAGATATTAAGAATTATGAGGATAAGCTCCAAAATGGGAATCTTTGAATTTTATAAAAAGTGAAAAGTGGGTTTATCGTTATCAAAATAGATTTCTTCATGGTTATTATTATTGTTGCTATTACCTTCACTGTGTCAATCAGTAAATAATGGAATGTGTTATAGAGGGTGTTAATAAGAAGTTATTCTTGCCATGAATTAGATTCCTCAGTTACAGCATTGGACTCGTCACATTTCTCTTCTCGTTATTTTACTTGACCATATGGCACTGTCGCACAGAATTAATGTTCAGTATTTTATCATTAAATTTTCAAGTGTATATTTTACGTATGTTTATCTGTATGGATGCTGCTGTTCCTACTACTACTACGGCTACATTTCTTGGTGTGAAATATGTCTAAAATTTTAATGAAAGACGCATATTCGTTAGACAGATTAGTCCCTTATTTTTATAAATACATCTTATTCTGGTGTTAATTTCTATCTACTCACGAATTCCACAAGAAAATGACTACCGAATGAAGACAGCTAGACAAGAACAGCAATTAGTACCGCCCACAGGGCTCCGCTCAAACCTCGCTGTAAGCCATATCTCCCTACGGTGTTTGATCTCCATCAAAGGGATCGTAATTTCCTGAATCGCCTTCATCATCGCTGACTGACGCTAATTACAAGACGGAATCGAATATGAATTTCTGGGCAGATCGTCAGCGCTGGGACGCAGGTCGATCAGGATTCTGCCTTAGGAAATTAATTGAATCTACTGAATGATTATATTTCGAAGAGGGAATCGGTTCGTGTGATAATCACGGGGAGGGAACAGAATGAGTTTTATAGTATAAATAAATCTTTTAGATGTGAATTCAGTTAAACTGTATGGCTGTCGTGTGGGAATAGAAGATAGATTTGAATTGAATCTACTGGATGATTATATTTCGAAGAGGGAATCGGTTCGTGTGATAATCTCGTGGAGGGAACAGAATGAGTTTTATAGTATAAATAAATCTTTTTAGATGTGAATTCAGTTAAACTGTATGACTCTCGTGTGGGAAGAAAAGATAGATTTGAATTGAATCTACTGAATAATTATATTTCGAAGAGGGGATCGGGTCGTTATTAGGTAGTAGGTTGGCCAGGGCACCAGCCACCCGTTGAGATACTACCGCTAGAGAGTTATGGGGTCTTTTGACTGGCCAGACAGTACTACATTGGATCCTCCTCTCTGGTTACGGTTCATTTTCCCTTTGCCTACATACACACTGAATAGTCTGGCATATTCTTTACATATTCTCCTCTATCCTCATACACCTGACAACACAGATTACCAAACAATTCTTCATCACCCAAGGGGTTACTGCACTGTATTTGTTCAGCGCCACTTTCCTCTTGGTAAGGGTAGAAGAGACTCTTTAGCAATGGTAAGCAGCTCTTCTAGGAGAAGGACACTCCAGAATCAAACCACTGTTCTCTAGTCTTGGGTAGTGCCATAGCCTCTGTACCATGGCCTTTCACTGTCTTGGGTTAGAGTTCTCTTGCTTGAGGGTACACTCGAGCACACTCTCCTATCTTATTTCTCTTCCTCTTGCTTTGTTAAAGTTTTTATAGTTTATATAGGAGATATTTATTATTGTTACTCTTCTTAGAATATTTTATTTTCCTTTTTTCCTTTCCGCACTGAGCTATTTTCCCTGTTGGAGCCCCTGGGCTTATAGCATACTGCTTTTCCAACTAGGGTTGTAGCTTAGTAAGTAATAATAATAATAATAATCACGTGGAGGAAACAAAATGAGTTTTATGCTATAAATAAATCTTTTTAGATGTGAATTCAGTTAAACTGTATGGCTGTCGTGTGGGAAGAAAAGATAGATTTGAATTGAATCTACTGAATGATTATATTTCGAAGAGGGAATCGGTTTGTGTGGTAATCACGTGGAGGGAACAGAATGAGTTTTATGGTATAGTAAAATCTTTAAGAAGTGAATTTAGTTAAACTGTATGGCGGTCGTGTGGGAAGAAAAGATAGTTAGATTGGTTGCATGAATGGAGTTTGTAAAATGAATCAGGTTTCGTGGTTGTTACCAGGTAAGGTTTTTTTTTTATTTAATTTGAAATAATCTAATTTAATTTACAGAATAAATGGGGATTTAAAAAAAAAAAAAAACTCATGTCATGCACTATGTCGCCGTTTGTAAAATGGAATTAACTTGTTAGATGAAATGGATTTTTGAGAATTGAGTCAGTAAAAAATTTGATTAATTTCCCTCGTCGAATGAATGGGTTTTAGAGAAATGAGTCATGTCATGTGGTTGTCATGTGGAGAGAATTGAATTAGTTTTATATAACGAATGAATGTGACAGAGGTGACATATTACATAGGAAAAGAAAATGTACTTAAATTGATATATAATCTTTGAAAAATAAACTTTTTTTTTTCATCCTTCTTTGTTTATTCCTAACAACTTTGGGTATCATTATTGCCTAAATAAATCAGGTTTAGGCATAATTTTTTCTTTATTTCCATAAACTTTTATAGTGAAGGTCTTCGGCCTGGGATAAAAAAGGTTTTAAAATGCACAGTTTTTCTCTCCATTACCTTTTTTAAGATGAGAATATATATGGTTAAGTTCATGCCCCCGATTGATTTAGTAAGTAATAGAGCCATCATGTAAAGTAATTCCCCTTTGTTATTGCTTGTTTAAGTTTACCTTGTGAAAGGAAATACCCTCTGAACATTAAATGGTTAGAGTCTGCCTACGGATGAAATTCAATGGGCTGATTGATTAATTGGGTAACTTGCTTTTATGGAGTTGGTGTCCTTTTTATTGTATGGGTCAATGTCCATTTATATTCTGATAAGAGTGATTGTACCTCCAAGTGGGTGGGAGTGATTTCTCCTTTTTTAGTTTAGTAGAAGATAAAATTTAATTTTATTGCTGTATTTGTGGATGAATGCATTTTTATGCCTTATTTTATTTATTGATTTGTAGAAATTATTTGATTTTGATTCTACACATTTATTATTATTATTATTATTATTATTATTATTATTATTATTGTTAATATTATTATTAATTATTTTATTATTACCAGATTATGATAAGGGCTGAAGGATTTGCTTTTGAATGGGAGGTGTAATGTAACACACAAAAGACTAATTTTGCTGTCCATTTCTGTAGGTCAAAATATTTGGGCTTTTTATGAATTAAGCTTTTTCTTTCGTTGCACTAGTATGAAAGAAAAAAATAACCTTATATAATAAACTTTATTTCTTTTAACTGTTTTGACCAGGCATTTAGTTTCCGTTGTATATTGCGCAACTGAACTGAAAATAAAAGTAAATTGGAAGAATTTTTCATTTTATTTACAAAAAAAAATGGTTTGATTTTCAGGTATTTTCAATGAAGAAATCAGTTGCGTTTTTTATAGTTTTGAAAGTGAACGTAAATATGTCTCTAGTGAATAACTACAACTTTTTTTTTTTTATTTAACCTTTCTGGCACTTTGTTTGATAGTTCCTGTGTTTCGTAAGCTCTTTCTTTTGATGTAATTCACAATCTGATTAAAAAAACAGAATTTATGGATTTCCATGATGATATAGGTCATAATTTTCTCATATGAATTTAAAACGTATTTACCAAATAACAAGGCAATAATTGTATGAATCGATTTTATCTATGGCAAAATTCAATGAGGTGGATCACGTAAATCGCTGCATCCCTACAGAAATGTGTTAGCTTTTCTCTCTTACTGTAAGAGCACTTTAATGTCCAATGAAAAGTAGTCGTCCATATCTTTGAAGGTCATCTTCCTTAATGGATCCTTTAAAAATGTCACAAAAGAGCGAGGATAGAAATGTTTTCCACCCCATGTAATGGAGTTGAGATTTATCTCCTAAAATAAAGTTTCAATAGACGTTTTTACACAGGAACGTTGTCGTTTCCTACACATCGATAATTTTAAACTGGCTTTTCTTTAATTCTTTTTAATTTTTTATTTCACTTCTTTAATTTTTATTTCATCAATACGTTCAAGAGATGTCACGAATAAAGACACCTTTGAAGATGGTACGTACATTTATTGGATCTGCACTTAATTGACAGCTGTACACAAGTGTACTGCATACAGGGAAAACCGTGTAATTCTCCTAGCTACAAATCTACAGAAAATACGGAGAACGTTTTACTGGAACGATTTATTCTCTAGAAATTCTCCACATATTATTCACGAGGACTTCTCGTGTCGAAACCATTTGGACAGCAGGAGCTCATTGCATCACTTCTATTGTCCCTTGCACTCTCCTGCAAAGATGTAAGTGTTCCTTGCACTCTCCTGGTAAAATGCTGTTATTGCGCCTTGCACTCGCCATGAAAAATTACGGGTGAAATTCTCACCCATTGTGATAAATGCTATTTCCGGAATGGGCTTTCAATCTTAAGTGTTTTTGCTCTCTCTCTCTCTCTCTCTCTCTCTCTCTCTCTCTCTCTCTCTCTCTCTCTCTCTCTCTCTCTCTCTCTCTTCTCTCTCTCTCTCTCTCTCTCTCTCTCTCTCTCTCCAAGGCAAAATGGAGTATTGGAACTAATTTTATTTTATTTTTAATTAAACAGATGATTTTTATGAGGAGATAATTCCATCAGCATTTATCATTGAACGGGTCCAAATTTTCCTCTTCATATATTTTTGGGCTAATTGAATGACTTTTTTTAAATGTTTGAAAGGGAAGTGAACTTATTTTTGCAGCAGAGCTTCATAGCCCCTTGTAAAAATACATTTGCTTGGAAAAAAGGACAGGTAACTGTAAATAAGGAAGACGTTAAAGCATACTAACTGTATTTCTTCGTATTAAAGGTATGGTTAATTATCGCAGAAACAATGATGGGGATCAATTACTGCCAAAGGCTAAGTAAACTCCTAAGTCGTTTGATCAGAGAATGTGAATTTTAGTTATCCTTTTGAAATGGCTTAGGTTACTCAAGGTCACCCATTTTGGATGTAACTGGTAATATCAATTAGGACAGAATCATTAGTTATCTTTAAGATAAAACATAAGTCTAAATAATTGAGAGGTTACGAACAAATTATTTTAATTAAATTATGCTAGAAAGTTCCTTATAATGAATCTAAACAAATTAATTATAGCGGAAAAGTTATTTTTATTAATAATAACAGGAAGTTATATTATTATAAATTTGTGGCAAACCTAAATGTTTTGAAGGAGATTGAATATTGAGAAGAACTAAAGAAGTGAAACATCAATTGTAAGAGTATTTTTTTTTTAATTGACAGAGGTATTCATTATATTGTTTATGCCCAAGTTATCGTAATGATAATGGCAAGATTACAAGTCAAACTTAAAATTCATCATCGTGAAAGGAAGGATGATAACAAATTATTCCTGAGTGGAATCTGTGCTATATATCTCCCATATTTTGTGGAGAGAGAGAGAGGAGAGAGAGGAGAGAGAGAGAGAGAGAGAGAGAGAGAGAGAGAGAGAGAGAGAGAGAGAGAGAGAGAGAGAGAGAGAGAGAGAGGTTGGGGGGGAGGAGGGTTCAATCACCGTAGCGACTGGTGAAGGAGAAAATTATGGGTTTGGCAGCAGCCTGCACCGGGCGTGGCACCGCCACGCGGACAAATAAGTCACACGAGGTCTGATGCCGAGTCCAGAATGTCAAAGGTTTCTACCATTAGCTCTGTATTAAAAGATGGTTGAAGATGAGTAATAGAGGGTATGTCCGCATGATTTGGGGGTTCCTTGGTTCCTTACTGCTGACCCGCGGGAGAATGTACTGCCAACGAATTGTTATGAAGAAATTCAAGGATTATGGAGGTGTTACTTGAAATGCAACGAACATAAGTTTTTTTTTTTTTTTTTTTTTTTTTTTAAATTGCATTGTTATTGTCTGGAGGTGAAATGATAGTAGGGAGGCGTGGATCAAATGTGCAAGGGATGGGTTAACCCACATCGAAATTCAAGCTTTTGCTTCTTTTTGGTGAGAGGATGTCGCTCGCTTGCTGCTCCAAGAATTGGTCATGGGGTCCTGATGTCATACTTATTATAAAGTCGATGTCTGTTGCTTTAACTCAGGGTCATATGGAAACTGCATTTTTTACATTAATGGTTCTTGTAAATTTACTTGTTTATTTGTTTACTTTTTTGTTTATATATTTATGTGTTAGTTTATTTACTTGTTCTAACTTTTTTTGGTTATTGTTTTTATGGAGTAATGAGTATTATGTCTTTGTTGAATTATTTTTATTCCCCCTGATATGTCAGCGTTAAAGATAGCTTGTAGCCTCTGATCGAATAGTTGAGATAACATTAAAGAAACTTATTTTCGGAAGAAATTAGAAAGAAATAGTGATGCAAAGATATTTAACACATCTTAATATTCTTCTGAAGAGCAATCTGTAAATTGTATACCTATGGATAAAAACATTCAGATATATTTTATGTAAGTGTAGGATAAATGGAACTGTAACTTGATTCCTGATATATAAGTACTTGATATAACGGTGCTATGTAATAATCCCCGTTATTTTTTTAATATCACTATGTAGATATTTGAGCCAGAATGACTATATTTATTTTGTTAGTATTATTGTTATTTATTGAAGTGGTAGTAGTAGTTTTACTATTACTATTATTAGTCATAGTGTCAATATTTTTGTTATTTTATCATCTTTATAATGATGATAATAAGGATAATTGCTATTTTTGTTATTGATATTATTAAAATTATGATAATAATTATTTTCAACAATATTGTGGTTGTTATAATAACATTTTAGGTATTATTTTTTTGTTACTAGTATTATAATTATTACATTACAATTATTATTATTATTTTTATTATTATCATCATCATCATCATCATTATTGTGGTTGTTATTATATTTATATTTATTACTATTTGAAGTGATCATGAATTTAACTGGAAAAACTCCCTGATTACATTTATATTATTATTATTATTATTATTATTATTATTATTATTATTATTATTATTATCATTATTATTATTGTTATTAATATTATTATTAGTATTATAATTATTATGACAACTTAAATATTTAAATGAGTCAATATTTCAATGGCACAAAGCCACAAGGAAATTAATATTATTATTTTTAATATTATTATTATTTTTAATATTATTATTATTATTATTGTTATTATTATTATTTGACATGAGTCAATATTTATCAGAACAACCATAAGTTTTCTCGGAATAAAAATAAAGGAAAGCAGTGTGGGACTTATTCTCAGTTTAATCTTTCAGGATATGTTATTCAAAATATATTCCTATAGAATTTGACAGAAAATGTTATTCAAATTTAATATGAAAATCCAGATCAGACTATTGGTTGAATGGGGAAATATAATATAGTTCCTAAGAACTGAAAGTTGAATTTGTTTCTAAAACAATAATATAATAACAGGAATTTAGAAGGAGAGTTTCACAGACAAAGAAAAACTGTGGAAATTAGCTCAAAGTGTGGCGTATTTAGTTTAGGGTAAACTATATAATTAGTACCAATTGTAGATAATTAGATATGAAATATATAAGCGATAATTAGGTAATTGTTCTTTCATTATTAGATGGTGTCCACAGTGGTCGCTAACAGTTCTTGTTATTTCATGATGAGCAACAGTAATGATCTTAGATAATGCGAGGTAAACTAATTAAAACATGATAGTTAATAGCTATGACGAACACGAGAAAATTTATAGATAGCAATAGTCATAAGTAGTAAATGAATATATTGGTGTATTTTCAAGGTGATAGATTGATTCTTATGTACACTTGTTCCAATATACCATTGGTACGTGCGTACATGCTGACTCATATTCTTGCTTTGAAGTTTCATGACATCATGTTCAGTAGAACTTTTTCTTTGGATTATTTTGGTGTTATCTGATAATTATTTTATTTACATGAAGTGAAACGTTTATTGGCACACACACACACATTTATATATATATATATATATATATATATATATAATGTATTTTATCTATACACATATATATATATTGAGAGAGAGAGAGAGAGAGAGAGAGAGAGAGAGAGAGAGAGAGAGAGATATCCAATTCCCTTGAGAACGATCAAAAGTTATGATGATGATGGAACCTCATAATGGAGGGCGTTGCTATGTTATGTTCTCTCTCTCTCTTCTTTTTTTTCTGGTGGGTATTCATATCTACCTGTCCTTCCTTTACCATTCTCACTCTACCCCCCTAGTTTCCGTAAGCATTTAACCGCTAAAGTATTGTTACGGTGTGATTTAATTGAATAAAATCCTAGAATTTTGAATGATGGGAAATTGCATATCATCTCTCCCAGTGTTTTCTGATATCTCTCTCTCTCTCTCTCTCTCTCTCTCTCTCTCTCTCTCTCTCTCCTTAGATCCCCATAGCTTCCGTTTTCCACTGTTTCTTGGACAAGAATTTACTTTATTCGATAGCTAATTTATGAATGAAAATATTCAATGTATTGATTGCTCTCTTGGAATTGATTTGAATATGGTTTGGAGGCCAATTCTAAAAATTTTGCGACAGGCTCTGGAAACATAATTCAATAAGTTAGTTTGTTCATCTTGATTACTGAAGTTAGCTTGGTCTTGAATTTTATTTTTATTTTTCATTTTTAAACGTCTTTGTGGGAGCCGCAAAAGTTCAGAGGTCTACGTAAGACTTCTTATATTATTCAATAGCATAAAACATGATGAGCAGAGTCCCTATCTGACATAAGGCCGGCTTAACTGAAAAAAGTAGATGAAAAGTTCCTAAATGTGCCCCTTAATCAGCTGATATCTTGTTCAAAATAATAAAAGATGTAGGAGGTGGGTGTTAGATAAGAGAAAATATAGCCTTCAGCATATGATGGATGTAGCTGGCTATGACTGTCCTTTTTTTCTCGTAGCTATGCTCTCTGGGAGGAGGTTATAATTACAAATTGATTTATGGAGACCAATAAGTCAAGTTTCTGGACTCTCCTTATTGCCTTATTCTATGTTTGGGTTCCGGTGTATTTTGCATCTTCCAGTCTTGTATGGTCTGAGATGGTTCTTAGGTATTTATCGAACTTATTCTTAAACACATCTACGCTCACTCCTGAAATGTTTCTTAGATGAGCTGGCAGCGCATTAAATAGTCGCTGCATTATCGATGCTGGTTCGTAGTGGATTAATGTCCTGTGCGCCTTCCTTAGTTTTCCTGGTATAGTTTTGGGCACTATTAATCTACCGGCTTGAAGGATTCTTCCTATAATGGTACTAAATGAGAATGGAAAATCGTAGCATGGTAAACGTTAGAGAAGCTGGAAAGGTAAAGAGGAAGAGATCA
>NC_090743.1:11015126-11018491 GCF_036898095.1 Palaemon carinicauda
AAGGTCTCCTTTGGTAATAATAATAAAAATGATAATAATAATAATAATAATAATAATAATAATAATAATAATAATAATAATGATAATAATAATGTCAATTTATCTATTTATTTATAAAGAGCAATGTGTCCTTTGTTACATGATCTTTTTTATGACTTATATTATATTAGATAAACAAATGTAGATAGTAGATTGGTAGGGCACCAAACACCCGTTGAGATACTACCGCTAGAGAGTATTGGCTCTTTTGAGTGGCCAGACAGTGCTACATTGGATCAATGTATCTGGTTATGGCTCGTTTTTTTCTTTTCCTACACATGAACCAAATAGTCTGGCCTATTCTCTCCACGTTTCTGCTCTCTCCTTATACACTTGACAACACTGAGATTACCAAACAATTCTTTTTCACCCAATATGTTAGCTACTGCACTATAATTGTTAAGTGGCTACTTTCCTTTTTGTAAGGGCAGAGAGACTCTTTAGCTTTGGTAAGCAGCGCTTCTAGGAGAAGGACACTCCAAAATCAAACCAATGTTCTCTAGTCCTGGATAGTGCCATAACCTCTGTACCATAGTATAACGCTATATTGGGGTGGAGTTCTCTTGCTTGAGGGTACACTCGGGCACTCTTTTCTGTTATATGTCCCTTCCTCTTGCTTTTCTTCAAGTTTTTATAGTCTATACTGTTATGAAAGATCTGTTTTAATGTTGTTACTGTTCTTATAATATTTTATATTCATTACTTCTCTTGCAGTTTATTAACTTATTTCCTTTATTCACTGAGCTATTTTCCATATTGGAGCCCTTGGGCTTATAGCATCCTGCTTTTCCAACTAGGGTTGTAGCTTAGCAATTAATAATAATAATAATAATAATAATAATAATAATAATAATAATAATAATAATAATAATAATAAGTAAGCATTCACAGGGAATCATTAGAAATGCCATTAACTTAAAAAGTCCTTTTGTGCAAAAAAAATAGAAGGAAGCAAGGAAAATTCATAATCAATAATATCAATAAGATTATTAATATTTAATCGATATTATTAAACACACTTGTAACCTTTTATAAGTTAGATAAGAAATTTATTTAGTCAAAATATGAATATATTGTTTTTCACGCCAAAAGATGTACCCCTCTTCTATTCGATAACTCCCGCCCTAGCTTTATGACCACAATAATGTAGCTAATTTATAAACAGCAATCCAATTTTGAATTATTACTTTGTTTAAGGACCTTAGTGTAAGCTTATCTGTTCCTCGAATTGACTGCTCATCTTCGCCCTCGTGATTTATTTTAGGGAATATGATTTATCCTTGAGTTCTGCGTGTTGTTTCTCTCTCTCTCTCTCTCTCTCTCTCCTCTCTCCTCTCTCTCTCTCTCTGTTTTGAACCTTCGATAATAAAAGTAGCTCCTCCCTGAAAGCATATTTATTTCGAATTTTTCATCCAGGAATATGAATTTGAACATTACAAGTGTTTTGTTCTTGTCTTTAATAATTGATGACATGCATCGTTATTCTAATGTAATTTTTACTGTATTACTTGCTTTTTATTGATAATATCAATAAATATCCCAAGTATTTTGTCCTCGTCTTCAATATTAAGAATATGCAACGTTATCAAAATATGATTTTTTTTATTGCATAACTTGATTTTTAATTGATAATATAAATTGATATCCCAAGTATTTTGTCCACGTCATCAATATTGATAATATGCAATGTTATCCTAATTTGAATTCTTTCTATTGATACCAGTTATTTGTTTTTTTAATCATGCACGAAATAATGAGATGGTGATTACGTGGGTGGGCGTGTATTGGGTGTGTGCGCGTTTAGGCTTGGCTATGCTAACATCTATCCTAGCGCCTGTTAGTGAGGAGGAGAGGTTCTGAAACCCCATGTCTGTCGCAATCAAACCTCCCCATAAATCTCCGGGGTTCCCTTTCTAATCTCGATGGCTGCAGATGGTGATGAGATATCGCGCGATAACGCCATAAATAGACGGAAACAAACATCGCTCAACCCTTCGGATGTCGTGAATGTCAGAACAGAAGACTTACGCCCAACACAATATATTTCACGCAACGATCAAACACGTCATACTTGTTTGGATCATAAAAAAAAAGATTCTCTCTCTCTCTCTCTCTCTCTCTCTCTCTCTCCTCTCACTCTCTCACTCTCAGATTCCTCAATTTTTTAAGTTATTTCAACTCTCTCTCTCTCTCTCTCTCCTCTCTCTCTCTCTCTCTCTCTCAGATTCCTCAATTTCTCTGAAGTTATTTCAACTTTCTCTCTCTCTCTCTCTCTCTCCTCTCTCTCTCTCTCTCTCTCTCTCTGAAGTTTTTTCATCTCTCTCTCTCTCTCTCTCTCTCTCTCTCTCCTCTCACAGATTCCTCAATTTCTCTGAAGTTATTTCAAATATTTCTCTCTCTCTCTCTCTCTCTCTCTCTCTCTCTCTCTTCTCTCTCTCTCTCTCTCTCTAACTCTCTCTTCCAAAGAGTTCCAGCAAATCCTTGAAAGCTCTTATGTATGATGAACGACGATCCGGATGCTGCCTTTTAATATGCTGTTATTGAATCGTAGGTGGCAATTACAGCCTCTGATTTATGGCGACTGACGTCGCGCGGGAATCTCGGCTCTGATGCTATGTTGGTTCTTCTCGAAAAGTAGAGGAAGGAGGATAAGAGGAATTAAACAAATGAGAGAAAAAAAAGAGATAATTTCCAGCCTAGTGTACTCTAACGTACTTAGAGAGAGAGAAAGAGAGAGAGAGAGAGAGAGAGAGAGAGAGAGAGAGAGAGAGAGAGAGAGAGTTGAAATAACTTCAGAGAAATTGAGGAATCTGAGAGAGAGAGAGAGAGAGAGAGAGAGAGAGAGAGAGTTGAAATAACTTAGGCAGAAATTGAGGAATCCCAAAGAGAGAGAGAGAGAGTTGAAATAACTCAGGAGAAATTGAGGAATCCCAGAGAGAGAGAGAGTTGAAATAACTCAGGAGAAATTGAGGAATCCCAGAGAGAGAGAGTTGAAATAACTTAGCAGAAATTGAGGAATCCCAGAGAGAGAGAGTTGAAATAACTTAGGGGAGAGAGAGAGAGAGAGAGAGAGAGAGAGAGAGAGAGAGAGAGAGAGAGAGATTTGAAATAACTAAAGAGAATTGAGGAATCAATATTACACGGCTGTAATATGATTATCTAACGTTAAGGCCGACATTTATGTTTGGTCTTACAAAGTCTATAACACTTTTCACATCTTGTTTTATTTGATTACATGCATTTTTTCGTTTCGTGAATATGTTGTGTGAATGTGCATAGGAGGCTATTAGTTCATCTGTTGATGATTTTACCCTGTAGTCTTTAAT
>NC_090743.1:11023991-11028991 GCF_036898095.1 Palaemon carinicauda
GAGTAATGTTTGTGGTTTTGTCTGTTTGTTTATTTGTTAATTATCTTTACTAACTTAGAGTAATGTTTACGGTTTTGTCTGTTTGTTTATTTATTAATTATCTTTACTAACTTAGAGTAATGTTTGCGGTTTTGTCTGTTTGTTTATTTATTAATTATCTTTACTAACTTGGAGTTATGAGCGAATGAGTGTATTAACATGTGTTATTAGTAAGGTTAAAAATGGATTGTATATAAAAACGATTTAAGATAATTTTTGTTGCAAATGTGCTTTATAGATTTATGTAAAAATTTTATTCAAGTTTTAAATTGTGTGTGTGGAAATAATCGTAAACATGTATTACTTGTTTATATTGTTAGTAAAGTTGCAATTTATATATAAAAACGATTTAGGATAATTTTTGTTGAAAATATGGTTTATAGATACATACAAAAATTTTATTCAAGTTTTAAATTGCGTGTGAGGAAATAATCGTAAATATATTTTACTTGTTTATATCTTTCTTTTTCTTTTGGTGATGGAATAATAAAATGATATTGCTGAAACTATTTTCTGTTCTATCATATTGTCCGTTTCTTCGTCTTATTTCGTTTTCATCTTATTCCTTCCCCCATTTATGATTCGCTGTTATAAAGACCCCATTAAGATGTCCACCTTATCTATATCATGACACTATTTCTAGCTTTTTCTTTTAAGGTTACCAAGTGAAAGGTGAAAGATATGACACAAAACCAAGTGTCAGAAATTTTTGAGCAAACTTTTGGTTATATTATGCGCATGATCTAATACCTGTCTTTTTAGAAATTTTTAACCGTCTCTTTATCTTGGCTTACTATCTATACTCGTGTCATGGTTCTCTCTCTCTCTCTCTCTCTCTCTCTCTCTCTCTCTCTCTCTCTCTCTCTCTCTCTCTGTATATATATATATATATATATAGATATAGATATATATATATATATATATAGATATAGATATATATATATATATATATATATATATATATATATATATATATATATATATATATATATATATATGCCCTTTCTGAGTAGGGATACCTTAACGTGGTGAAATGGTTTGCGTATCACCATGATCAGCAATGCTGTACTAGTCAGGGCCACCCATACTAGTTAGGTCACTGGCCAGCGTGGTGATGTAAACTGGGCAAATCCCAGACATAAATTCACATGTCTAAGGCCTTTGTCCTGCATTGGACTAGAAACTGTTGCTTTAGTTGCTGTTATATATATATATATATATATATATATATATATATATATATACATATATATATATATATACATACATATATATATATATATATATATATATATATATATATATATATACATACATATATATATATATATATATATATACATACATATATATATATATATATATATATATATATATACATACATATATATATATATATATATATATATATATATATATATATATTATAATCATAACCCTGTCATTCGAAAATTTGAAAAATTCTCTTTTGTAATGAAAATCCACGAAAATATTAGAAGTTATTTTCTAATACCTCGACAAATTAACTTGAAATTCCGCACGGCCAAGCTAAACCAGTAAACCGGTAAGCAAGACAATCCAGTCATAGCTTTCCTCTTACTCTTTACTTAACCAGCCTTTATCTCTCACCTTTTATTGCCCACATTGTCACGCGAACCTCTTATTATCCAAGCGAATATGTAAGGCACCGACAAGCAAAATTGCCTGGAGTTAGCAAAAGGGCATTTGGAGTCATGCCTCGTTTCTTAGGCGGGGTCCCGTTACGCTTGATTATGCCACGTCTCCGAAATTTCTGGATTTTGATGAAGGCTGCACCTCCAGCAGGAGCTGCAGCTGGCGTCGGGTGGTAGACCCTCTGCTTGATTGTTTTACGATGTTATAACGATATGCGAAGTGATAAAGATAGGTTTTTGGCTTCTCGCCCTTGACGGGCGAAGGAGAACTTTTAGGGAGTGCGATGGAAGTTTTGAGTATTGACGCCCTTAGAAGACGAGGATATTGGTTAGATAGATGCGATGGTTTGTGAGTTTTTTTTTAATGAATTTTAGTGTTTGCTTTGATGGTATTTTAATCTCTCTCTCTCTCTCTCTCTCTCTCTCTCTCTCTCTCTCTCTCTCTCTCTCTCTCTCTCTCTCTCTCTCTCTCTCTCTCTGGTAATGTTCATAGCCTTGTTTAATGAAAACTAAAACAATAGCTATGTATTCAGTAAAAAAAGACTATATATATATATATATATATATATATATGCGTGTGTGTGTGTGTGTGTGTGTGCGTGCTTACACTCACAGTGCCGGGCTTGGATAGATTTGCTGACATACGAATGTAAGGTGAACGTATTACTGTACTAGCCAGTAACGGGTTTTATAAAAGCTTAAGGAGAGAAGTCATTAATTGACACGTGTGTGTATATATGTGTATATATATATATATATATATATATATATATATATATATATATATATATATGTATGTATGTATGTATGTACAGTATGTATATACATCATATTGATATAATCCATAATCAGTGTAATGTTAAAAAGGCCTGTATCATTTTGTGATACATTTCTGTGCGTAACAAATTCTTCTGTACGTTGATTTCTTTTATTAAGATCTTTCGCAAAGCGTAATAGAAATGTTGCAGAGACAATCGGCTAAGAATCCCTTTCCTCAAGTAAATCTTCCCCCTGAAAGAGGGGGAAAATGTTCCTACCCTCCTTCCCCCTCCTGCTTCCTTTCTCCCAAATGACAACTGAATCAAATGAGCTGAAATACGGACCGTGTAAGTGCAGCAACGTGATTCCCCTTGGCAAATTATTTACCCGAGTTAAGGGGTCTAGAGGTCCCCAGGTGACGTGGCAGATGCATTTTACGACAAGGAGGTTGCCATATTTTTTGACATGTATTTGTCACGGCCGAAGAAACCCGAGCCGCATCAATTTCTCCAACGCCCTTAATGCTCCTCCGGTGCTCACCTTTAGACTCGAGGTGCTTTGTCTAAATCTAAAGGTGTTTGATGCCAGGCTTTTGTTCTAAGGACGGGTATCAGTAACAGGATCCCGGAGGCTCTCCCTGGGAGGTCATGGTAAAGAGTCCGAGATCCTTCTGGTGGTTACTCCTGCGTCATTCCTGATTAAAGAAAACTGATGGAAAAAAAATACTGAGACCAAGATTTAATTTCGAATTTCCAGACGATTACAGATGGGTATGTCTAAGGAGAAGTTTCTTATGATGATTTATCGGTGAATTTGATGAGCGTTGTGAATTAGGCTTTGGCTTTGCCCTAGCGAAATCGCCTCACGATCTGTTAACAACCCTTACTTATGGAGTTAAACGAGATTGTGATGCTTTGCTGACTAGTCATGAAAAAACTTTGCTCGTGAGAGCTTACTTTAATTCGATATGACCAGATTTTTCTATCTTATAGGTATTGGTTGGCAACAGAAATGCTATGCTTGTGATTATATACGCACACACACACACACACACACACACACATATATATATATATATATATATATATATATATATATATATATATATATGTGTGTGTATACTGTGTATATATATATGTGTGTGTATACTGTGTATATATATATATATATATATATATATATATATATGTATGTATATGTATATATATATATATATATATATATATATATATACATATATATATATATATATATATATATATATATATATACACATATATATATGTATGTATATATATATATATATATATATATATATATATATATATATATATATATATATATACTTATTTTCAGTTTAAAACTATTTACAAATAAGGTATGGTTAGAACATAATGACTAAAGATACGTTATTGCAATTATTTGAAAATGTATTTACTTTACAATTTTTTTTATTTACTGTAAACACGCGGTAATTACTCAAAAGTGCTTGAAACCCGTTCTTTTACTCCACTATGATCATTATTTCTGGTTTCTAGAGTATTTGATATGTCTATAGACACCAAAAAATTACAATTAGATAAGAAAGATTTAACAGCTACATTCAGACTTTAGGAGAATCAGAAAAATAAGTTGTTAATAGTATAAAAAATGTCAGGGGAAAGGGGTGGATAAAGCTAACGTTATTAAATAAAAGATATTTTGACATTGGTTGATGATGATGATGGTTAGGAATATCAATATTGATGACAGAAACCCAAGGGTAGGATAGGATAAGTAGAAATATAGTATCATTGATGAATATATCTGAAACACAGCAGACATATGTCTGTTATCAGATGACTTTCTATGCAGACAAACAAGAAGGCGGAACTAGTGATGAAAATTAGTGATAAAAAGGGTTAAAAATACTAAATAGATGATAAACTATAGGAATTCCGATTAGAAAAAAATTAAACTTATAGAAAAATACCCGGCCCGGCCGTATCATTTAGAAATAGTAATCCTGCGATTTATAGAAAAACACTTGCCTTGATCGTATCATTTAGAAATAGTAATCCTGCGCTTCATTTTTTCCCATTACTTAAATCTGGATTGTAAGATGTTTGGGTTAAGCGAATTGCTACTTTTTCTATTTGATAGTCAGGTTAAGACTTTGCTCGTCTGGTATTGATTTTCAAATTTCCCTGAGCGGTTTATTAACACCTGTGTAGCCCTATGGTTGCTTGATTTTTGAGGAAGTCTCGGTATATCGTGGGTAACTGTGTCTCAGGATCTCTAGGATAATGTTTGTCAAAAGGACGTGCCGGGAGAGAATAGAGTACCTATTGTTTTATATAGGTACTCTAGTAGAAACTACAGTAGTTCGAGCGAAATAGCATTTTTTCTTATGCTAACTTATGTCGTCGTCACTGATGTGTGCCTGTAGCATTTTTTGAGTCCCAAAGATACGGAAACTCGTTATCCGGTTAATAGTGCAGTTCATTTGGACTGTTTTTATTTAAACGAATCTGTTGATGTATTAAATAG
>NC_090743.1:11033991-11048991 GCF_036898095.1 Palaemon carinicauda
TGTTTAATTTAATGAGAGGTATCTGTATATAGAATCAAGTTTATATTTAGCCTCATTTTATAATTATTAAATTCCCGTTTTATATGTAACGGCGGCATCATGAATACGATATGAGCTAAAATCCATGTATCGAAAATGGCTCCTTGGAAAAGGTGTTCCTCAATTTCTTTTTAATCCGTGAAAATGAATGTTCAGTAAATTTTTATTTTATTTTAGATATTAATGATAACTTCTCAATAACATTTTTTCTGAGTTTTAGGTACGATTGATTTAAAATACCATTGAAAAGACAATTGGCCAAATATAAATCTGAATTATATTATCATGGTTTTAAATACAGTTTATGTTTTTCTCTGTAAAGGATGCGTAAAAAATTGCTACCTTGCACACATTTACTTTTCGATAGGAAAAAATAAAATTGCTATTACAAACAGCTGTTGTTTATTTTCATTTTTTTTTTTTAACAAACGAAATTATACCAATTGTTAGCGTTATTTTTATCGCTACTCTGGACAAACATTGCGTTTGTTTCTTAAGCATATCTGACACTTTCCTTACGTTGCTCAATGGTTATATCAGTTTGACCCATATCGAATTTTTCATAGGGTTTGCATGAAATACGCTATACGCATCCCTTGGTACTCTCAAGAGCATTCTTCAGTAAGGCTGCTTTTATCGTTTTGTTACTCTTGATATTGAACATTTTTAACAAATAAAACATATGCAAAAGAATTAAGAAACAGTTTTTTTCTTTTATTTTTTTTCAGCCCTGAACAATGTGATTAAGAATCACGAAACGTTGGGAATAAAAAGGATATTTTGAACTACTCTTCCCCTATCCATACTATAAAATTTGTGTTTATTACTGGCTGTTGCTGCCTTCACCGATATATATATATATATATATATATATATATATATATATATATATATATATATATATATATATATATATATTTATGTATTTATATATATTATATATATATATATTTATATATATATATATATATATTTATATATATATATATATATATATTTATATATATATATATATATTTATATATATATATATATATACACACACATACACGTAACGAAATTAAATTTGTTTTGTTTTCTGTTGGCGTTAGCATTGCGGCGTTTATTTATCATCGAACTATCATATTTGTATGATTGCTATGTGTTATTTATACTGTTCTGTGTCTGTATGTTTTATCGTTGTTTAACGCAGCCATAACCAACTGTTTTCCGCGTGGAACATTGTTCTGTATTGCGATAGTCTCTCTTTTTTTTTTTTTTTTTTTTTTTTTCCATGCAGATTGTCTTCCAGCTGATGGCGCTGTTTATTTAAAAATGAGCACTCAGGCGAGTGGACGTTTACGTTTTAGGATGTAGTAAATCGACCAATTTAATGCAAGTATGATAGTCCGTGCGTTGAATTCTTATAAGCAAAACGTTTAAGCATGTGCGTGATTAGGAAGTTGAATGGATAAGTGCATAATGTACATATAATTGTTTTCTCTTCGCAAATCCTGGATCGTATGCAAGAGCGTAGGTTTTTTTATAGGAAAATTGAGGTGGTACTTCTGGGTGTTTATTTTTTTTTTTTAATTTTTTTTTTTTTATTTATTTATTTATTTATTTATTTTTTTTTTGTCAATGTATTATTTTTTGTGAAGTGAAGAGAGTTCTTACGTACTTTTGTTGTGAGTTGGAAGATGTTTATAAAATTTTTAGAATTTTTCACGTACTTATCGTTTATAAAAATCCATAGAATTTTTCACGTACGTATCATTTCTCAAACATAGGAAAATTGTATTTACATTCGTGAATTCATTTGATTAAAGAAGGGGATAAAAAAAAGCTGGACATGACTGTGCATCCCACCGTAATCTGTTGAATGTTTATAACCTTTTAATCACTGACACTCGTCTCGCCAAAGGTATGATTACCATCCTTTGCCTCAAGTGCGCTACCAAGATGCCCGCCATTAAAGTGGATTTTTATACCTTATTCATCAAAAGGATTGGGATGCAACCCTTTTTTTTTTTTTTTTTTTTTTTTTTTTTTTTTGCCTGGAGGTTTTGGGGTGAGAGGGAGGGGAACACGGAGGGAAGGAGAGAGAGTAATTAGTTAGCGGCTACTGACTACCGTGCTATTAATGTAGGCGATCAGACTTGACGAATGGCAGAGGCGGAAAGCGAGTCCGCTCGCCAGGTTCTTCATTAAAGAAATGGCGGCGAAGAATTGCAGCCTCTTAATTGCCGATGATTCCCGTTTTAATTGCTGCCCCGACCCGAATCAACTCTTCTATCGTGGCTTTAATTACGCTATTAATATTAATGCTCTCGCAGTTATTATTGTATCTTTTATCTTTCATATTTTTTTTTGTCCATCTCTCGTCTCGTGGGTTTTTAATCCTTTATAAAAAAAAAAGTGCATCATCCCACGCCATATCCCTTCTAGTTGGCTGACCAGCAAACCTACGACATCTCTGAAAGCTTTTGTCGGTTTTGGAAAAAGGTAAAAATCATCTAAGTACATCGTACATCTGTTTATCTGTTAGGAAAAATTCTTAGGCTTTTTCACTAGAAGTGTGTGCATTTCTTTATTATTTGTTTTGGTGTGAATCATTCTTTGGGATTTCCATACTTTCATTTTACCCAGCAAGTGAAGCGTGTTTTAGCCCATTTATCCATATTGTTATGGAATGGCAAACATTGCAACATATGTAGTAGTTAAACTTATTATATTGGGCTTCTTAACACAGCTAAGAATAAAGAGTCTCTTGAATGATAAAATTTTCATCAATGATATAAAAGGAAAGTCAGATCACTTTGGAACGCTGACATGTAGTCGCCTTTAACTTATCAGTGTCTTCATATAATAAGACCGGCAATATTTCCATTCATTGTCTAGAGTTGTAGTGGAGGAAGTAGACTAATGTTCCCTCAAAATAAAGATATTTCGCTTTTGATACACACTAGTGTTGGATGTCTCTTGTGAAGCATGTTGTCGGTGTATGTTATTTCTGAGAGGCTTAATGATAGTTAATTAATTATTTTTCGTTGGTGGTTTTAATATGTGTAATGCTGCATAAGACAGTGTATTATAGGATACCCTAGTTATACGAGTTGCAGAAACCATAACAATTTTAGTTATGTGTATTTCGATACGCCTGTCCTTGATATATTGTGTATGCCTGTCTGCCTTTGATGTTTTGTGTACGCCTGTCCTTGATGTTTTCTGTACGCCTGTTCTTGATATTTCGTGTATACGCCTGTCCTTGATATTTTGTGTACGCCTGTCCTTCATATTTTGTGCACGTCTGTCTTTGATATTTTCTGTACGCATATCCTTGATATTTCGTGTACGCCTGTCCTTGATATTTCGTGTACGCATATCCTTAATATTTTGTGTACGCCTGTCCTTGATATTTTGTGTACGCCTGTCCTTGATATTTTCTGTACGCATGTCCTTGATATTTCGTGTACGCATGTCCTTAATATTTTGTGTACGCCTGTCCTTGATATTTTCTGTACGCCTGTCCTTGATATTTTTTGTATGAACTGAGTTTTATCAGACTTGGTCAGAACTTAATAAAATAGAAATCGAAGAAATTAGCAGTGTTTAGGATCTGAGAAAAAAAAAGATAGAATTACCTTTGAGCTTATTTTCTGATTAACCTCATGGAATTTTTATTGTAGTCTATTTTGGTAAGCTCAGAGTTACTTTCAAGCTTAGCGTGAAAAGCGAACAAACATTTTTGAACATAATGAGAATAGAAAAGTTGGTTGATGTCTTCAACAGAGTGAATAATTTTACCCATGAACTTTAATCACTGGAAAATTATACATTAGAAAGGCGTTATTAGTGATTACCAAAAATTTGTTCATGTACCATTTCATTGTTCTAGACGTGGCTATTAATTATTTCCCGGTCTGTTATTAGGCTGCATTTCTTAAATATGCATTATAACTGCGGCTTTGAGGCCATTATAGGCCAGGGGTATCCATTACATAGTAAAAGCAATATAGTTTGGCTCCAGAGGAAAGCAAAATAACAGACTAAATGCAGAATTGAGGATGAAGACATTTTACTAAAAATTATTATTATTATTATTATTATTATTATTATTATTATTATTATTATTATTGTTGTTGTTGTTGTTGTTAGCCAAATTACAACCCTAATTGGAAAAGCAGGTTACTCCAACAGGGAAAATAGCCCAATGAGGAAAAGAAATAAGGAAACAGATAGTCTGCCTGAATGTACCCTCAAACAAGACTGTGGAAGACCATGGTACAAAGGCTATGGCACTACCCAAGAACAATGTTTTGATTTTGGGGTGTCCTTCTCCTAGAAGAGCTGCTTACTATATCTAGTCCCTCTTTTAGCCTTACCCAAACTAAGCCATTGAACAATTACAGTACATTAGTTAACCCCGTGAAGAGCTTCATTTGTTTATAAAGAAAGAAATATTTATATCTAATTCAAATTAATTGTAAAGGTACTGTGAACTATACGTGTATATGAATATGAATATCAGCTGTACTTAAAACTGTCTTTATTCTATTTAGTATATATGGATTGTTTTCTCTGCTTCGGCAAGATATACAATTTTAAACCACATTTACTTTAGACATCTATTATTATTATTATTATTATTATTATTATTATTATTATTACTTGCTAAGCTGCAACCTTAGTTAGAAAAGCAGAATGCTATAAACCCGAGAGCTCCAACAAGGAAAATAGCTCAATGAGGAAAGGAAATAAGGAAACTACAAGGAAAGTAATTAACAATTAAAATAGAATATTTTAAGAACAGTAACAGCATTAGAATAAATATATCCTATATCAGGTGGATGTAATTTTATTAATGCTAATTGTTTAACTGGGTGTCTATAATTTCTCGCTATGCATTGTTGCTTATTTTATCCACAAGAAACATGGCCATCCGAGAAAAGACAATTCGCAAGGGTTCGATGTTCCTAGAGAAAGTCAACTAATGAATGAAGGAGTCGTTTGTAATCCCTGACGCCCATATTAGGTTTCATCAAATGATGAAGCTATTCATTCAGTACATTATTTGATTAATGATGCCGCAGATAATAAACCGCTCTCTCTCTCTCTCTCTCTCTCTCTCTCTCTCTCTCTCTCTCTCTCTCTCTCTCTCTCTCTCTCTCTCTCTCTCTCTCTCTCTCTCTTTATAAATATATATTATATATATACATACTTATATATATGTATATATATATATATATATATATATATATATATATATATGTATGTATATATATACACAGTACATATATATATGTATGTATGTATATATATATATATATATATATATATATATATGTGTGTGTGTGTGTATATATATATATATATATATATATATATATATGTGTGTATATATATATATATATATATATATATATATATATATATATATACTGTATACATAAAGTGTATTGTGTTTGTTTTAATGTATGTGTATGTATTTCAAGAGAATTATCGGCCATTTAAGTTACATGTGGTGAATTCTATTTGTTATCCTTTTGCTTAATTTGTTGATCAGGAGACCAGTGGTTTAGCAGACTGACTAAATGCACTTAGAATCTTGGGAATAAAATGGCTCAATAAGTGTGGGTGTGTGTTTCTATGTGCACGGTAAATTCACTTTTAATAAAGATTACTTCGTATGTATTAACGTAAGCCCCTACATTTGTTTTTAATGTAAAAGGTGCGAGGAATCTATTCTAAGCCCTCAAATATTCAGAGGGGAACCCTGAATCAGGTTTCAAGTAAACACGGGGAATTTGGTAAAATTATGGGGTGAAAGTATGACTTGGAAAATTGAGACGTCAGTGTCGTAGGAGGAGTTTATGTCGGAAAATACGTGAAAGAAACAAAAATGAAATAGAGATATATTTCATGAAGTCCTCAGTTAATATTCTACGAAGAGAAATACGATATTTTTACTCTAAAAGAATTCCCAGCGATTAGGAACATGTTTTAACCTTTTTCTTTAAAAAAAAAAATTTTCTTGCGTGTTTAGTTTCCAGTTTATAAATTTTGAATTAGCATTTCTTTCTGATTTAAGAGCATAAAGATAATGGTTTATTATCAGTTTAGAGTATATGATTTCCGAATTACCATTTTCTCCCTCAATTCTTTATTTGTTTCACGCGTATGAAATTTTTGAACCCGACTCGATTTACGAGGCAGTCTTCATCAAAAATAAAAGTGAACGAGGGAGGAAACGCTCGGATTTATGGGGCATGATGGCCGTGTATTACCGTTTACGCCAAAGTTTGGCGATTATACCTTGATGGTTGGGTCAGTTCCCGGCCCCGGGTTAGGAAAAACGCCTAGGAGAGCGAGAGGCGGTGCGCTGTGTCGACATCAACGCTTACACGTGTTATGAAGAGTTATGGAATGAAGGGATTAAGGAGGCAAGGTGAGGTATTCATTTTCTTGCTTGAGGGTACACTCGGGCATACTATTCTCACTTATTTCACTTCCTCTTGTTTTGTTAAAGTTTTGATAGTTAATATAGGAAATATTAATTTTAATGTTGTTACTGTTCTTAAAATATTTTATTTTCCCTTCTTTCCTTTCCTCACTGGGCTATTTTCCCTGTTGGATCCCCTGGGCTTATAGCACCCTGCTTTTCCAACTAGGGTTGTGGCTTAGCTAGTAATAATAATAATAATAATAATAATAATAATAATAATAATAATAATAATAATAATAATAGTAATAATAATAATAATGTGTCTGCATCATATATTCATCCACTTTTTTTGAAGAAAAGGATATTGAATAATTTGATGCTAGAATATGGAGGCATATATTACTTATTATCTTTATAGCAATTACTGCACGTCGCTTTACTTCCTTTTTCGTATTGAACTTAAATTTTCATATTTTCCGTATTAAGAATTTGAGGCTTCTTTGTCTTAGG
Source organism: Palaemon carinicauda (assembly GCF_036898095.1). Classification (NCBI taxonomy): domain Eukaryota; kingdom Metazoa; phylum Arthropoda; class Malacostraca; order Decapoda; family Palaemonidae; genus Palaemon; species Palaemon carinicauda. The sequence continues at coordinate 11,040,965 of NC_090743.1, forward strand.
TCGAGTCCTGTTGTGCATTGCCGTATCAGAGCTTGTAGATGGTTAACAATGTGTTAATGTAGGGAATTAAAGAGTTCCATGTAATTCAGTTACCAACAGTTTTGAAAGACCCATCGCAATCATCATGATCATCACCATTATATTATTATTATTATTATTATTATTATTATTATTATTATTTTTATTATTATTATTATTATTATTATTATTATTATTACTACCATTAAACTTGTGTCGTATCTAGAACATATAATTTCGAATGTGATTTTTTTTTTTTTAAAGTTCAGTGGTTAGGAGAGTAAACATTTAAATAAAAAAATGTAAAAACTGAATGGAATTGACTTAATGTAAATATTTTTATTTAAAAAATAATTACATTAGTGTCATCCTTATCTCCCTTTTTGCTTTTCAACTTTAACTCATGATATTCCCTGTCGCAAAGGCTTAGGAACTGTTGCTTGTGAGAGTGAAAAATTCATTTGACAGTTTCCTTCTTGTTTATCTCAGTTGGAAAATGTGTGATTGTGTTGCTTAATTTGCAATGTTAAAAGGAATTCGATTGATATAATATTGAGGAGCGGATTTGATGATACTAAAAGTTATATGATTGCTCTCTCTCTCTCTCTCTCTCTCTCTCTCTCTCTCTCTCTCTCTCTCTCTCTCTCTCTCTCTCTCTATTCACACATCCATATACACACATACACGCACAAACACACACACACACGCATATATATATATATATATATATATATATATATATATATATATATATATATATATATATATATGTATGTATGTATAATGAATGGAATTTTCGCTTTTAGAAAGCTTGATTTAATAGAAAGGCGATCGAAAGTAGATACTCTCTCTCTCTCTCTCTCTCTCTCTCTCTCTCTCTCTCTCTCTCTCTCTCTCTCTCTCTCTCTCTCTCTCTCTCTCTCTATATATATATATATATATATATATATATATATATATATATATAAATGGTTCTGACTAAAATTTTAACTTTAGTAAAGTAACGGCAAGTAGAATAAAATATTAATTCACAAAGTCGTTTGTATTAACATCAGATTCTTCGATCTACTTCAGGCCTTAAACATAAAATAGAAAATAATAAGGGAAATAAAAGTTCATGTAGTCTACTTTTCTTTCTAGATAATGAAATGTATAAACGCATAGAATAGCAAGGGTAAGAAACAAATCTATTCGCGTGTTAACAACAGGCTTTATTCTGTATGTATGACTGATTTATGTTCCGAATCATACCCAGAGCAATCTGTAATTGAATGCCAATGGCGCAATGCGTATAGCGTTCGCAGATGCCATAAATTGTGTTCCTCTAGTTGTCGTCAACCGGCTAAGCTCTGAATATATTGGCTTGGTACAAAATATAGCCTAATGTTGGATATTAAGCTGGGCATATAGTTAGATGCCGTTTGGTATTGTAATCACTTGACTATGTCGATGGTTTATTGGGCTGGAATATGAAATAAATAAATTTTGAACGTCTTTTTTTATTAGTAGCGAAAACACAAATGGCTGGGGGATTTTATTTATTCATTTTCAGTTATATTGCAATTGCATTTTTTATGTAAAAAATACTCAAGTATTCATCTTTTGCAGCTGTTTGCAGATCTTCAAAAAAGGCTTTGAAAAAATTCATAGGTAATTATAATCATTCAGATTTGACTGGCTCAGTTACGTAAGTGGTTATTTGTTACTTTACCTAATGGTATGTAATTTAAAACTTCAAATAGAGCGGAAGAGAGACTTTGTTAATACAATTTTGAATATATCCTCTGCATCTAGCATGATTGAGAAAAGGTTTTCAACTAGAGCTAAAGGGAAAAAAGATTTACCTTGTGTGTGTGTGTGTGTGTGCAGGGTTGTCGATACATGATGTATAGGAGGGCATTACTGAAATAGGCCTTCGGCGTTGTTGTAGGAGGTTGTCATCGATACGGCTGGCATCCTGTGGGATGCCTGTCCTTAGGTTGATACCGTGATATATATCGTGAAGAAGATCCCGCCAAAGCTGAAATTGAATGAAAATGAATAAAAACCTTCATGTAATATTGATATAGGGAAAACAAATCCCTCTCTCTCTCTCTCTCTCTCTCTCTCTCTCTCTCTCTCTCTCTCTCTCTCTCTCTCTCTCTCTCTCTCTCTCTCTCTATTATGACAAAGATTTTACTTTTCAAATGTATACCTTTCCGATTAAAGTGTGCGGTGGTGATATTGAGGATGAAGATATTAGTAATATGGAACATACTTTTTTTTTTTTTTTTTTTTTTTTTCTCTCCAAGATAACCAATATGTACCCAGTTATTTTGTATTATCGTTCATGCTTGAGAGAGATATCGTTTCAGATGTTGTAATAAGGATACTAATGAGAGTAGGGAGTAATTTGAAGCTATATTTCGGATAATTAACAAATAATCTCCACTTACTGATCTTTCTAGAATCGTTGTCTCAGGAATGACTAGAGATTTTTAACTGTTATTTGAACTTTCAAGATAAGTACCTCTTAACAGAAAGTTGGAATTTCTTCATGTCTTCACCCTATAACTGAAGATGTAATCGCCATGGTTCTCAGTATGGGGAGTATGGGTAAAGAAATCATAATTATATGTTCACGATTTTCTTGGAGCAACCTAAGTACGGCATATAAGTTGGGCTAAATATCTTCATTCACTTTATGGAGGACTTTTGAAAGTGGAGCATGGATCCAAGCCACATCTTAGGTCTTCTAATTAACCAATTTATTATAGCAAAGACGAGCTAATGCGGCCCGTCAGAAAGTGACAGAATGAAATGTGTTAAAAGGAGTGATCTGTTTACCCTACAAAAGACAACACGTATTAAGGAATGACCCTGCTTACCCATACCTTTGGGCCATCAGGCTCTGTAAGAAAGTAGTCCATCCCAGCGAGCAACAAAAGACCCCATTTTTTCCTCTTTTTTACGTACAGACTATGGCCAAATGCAGCACAATAGAGGATTCTGTGCTCTTTTAGGGGCGAAGTCACGAGCTGGCCATGGGTTCATATGGGACTTGAAGTAACAGCTAATGATTTTCGCGTCATCTTTCCAAAAGCCCTTGATGGAGGGTTAGGGCCTGCATCGCTCTGGCTTTTCGCACTGGAATCGTCCCTCTGGGGCTCTCACCCATAGAAAATTACAGGGCTAAGATGGAGGAAATGCATGGGTGGAAGACTGTGAACTATAGCGCCAGTTGTCCGTTGAGACAGAGACTCGACGGGAGATGTTGATGAGGGCCATTGCCGTCATGGCATCGCTATGTTGGGGTGCGCGAAGGATTGAAGAGCGAAGGGCTGCATGGGAGGAGTTGGAGGAAGAGAAGAAAGGCGGTAGAAGGGAAAATAGCAAGATAAAGGAAGAAAATAAACCATCGAAACTAGGGTTGATATTTTTTAAGGTCATGTATCTGATAAGACTGCGTTATAAAAGATTATTTCTCTAGTGGAAGAATTTTTCCTGATTAAATTCCTGAGTAATATAGATACGGTTAATGTGAAATAAACTTTGATTTAGCAACTTCTTGGAAGAAATAATATCATTCATGAAATGCAAGTCAAATTCTTTTAAAATTTATTAGACTCCTATTCATTTGTCATTACTAATTCGAAAGATTATATGAGATTGACCATTGAGAGATGGCGATTTATGTAAGCACAAAAACCTTAAGCTTATCTCGCCAAATAGGTTAAAAACAAATAAATGTATGTTTATAATAAATAAACATATATATCCATTGTTGTTCGATGTGCATTCCCAGGAAAAAAAAAGTCCAATATTTTCAAGTCCCCCAAATCATAAATCAGAAAACGGATCCTTACCCTCATTCAGGCAACGGTCGAGGCGGAAGGATCAATCCACTTTTTGCAAATCCAAAAGACAAGTTTTTTCGCCCGGTATTATCGCCAAGGTAAGAATTCTTTAGTCAACTCGAGAGATTTCATGATTTACTGTCACTTCTTTGTCCAATGATTATAGTCGTGGGTAACCCCATTTGGACACCGATAAATTTCGGTGTGTTTACATTATAGAAATCGCTCTTCTCCACCCACGTACTAAACGGTTCCCTCTAATATATTAGTCTTGAAGAGACGACGACCGCATTTATGATCTGATTCATGTCTTTTACAGAAGTGATAGGCTATGGTAAAACACTCATATTTTTGGGATTTTTATCGTCCCATTGTTTTCTCTTTGTTGCGACCCGAAAGTATCCGACAGTCTTAGGTGGTACTGAATCATCATAAATTGATATTGTGGTGTTATTTGTGGCTTGTAATTGAAATGATTTCTATATTCGTACTTTAACTGTACAGTATACTTAAAATAATCGTTGTTGAAATATACATAGATATGTATGGATGTATGCACAGCTGTATCCAGTCCCGCTAACACATTGCTTATATGTATGAAGTAATGCGTCTTGGCATGCATAAATGCTATATATATATATATATATATATATATATATATATATATATATATATATATATATATATTTCATTATAAAATAATGATAATGATGATGGTCTAATGAAACCCATTGCTGATGAAATCGATTCATCGCAAAGGTTTGAAGCTTCGTTTCGGTTTCATGAATGTAAACAGATCATCATCAAGAGGCCTGGCTTATCCTTTTCCATAATTGATAATTCATCTTCAGTTTCTAAATTCCATTCAGTTCTTTGGAAATATGTTTATTTAAGGTTTATTGTATTAGTCATTCTCATTCCATATAAGGGGAAAATTGTTTAGATAATAATCACTAATTACATTGTAGTTTTACCTCTTTTGGGTATTAAGCTATAATTTACAGCTTACACAAGATAACACTTCTTCACGGGTTTTCCCGTCAACCTGTAACATTTTTATTTTAAGTATTTCCATTAAGGTTATCCAATGCTACCTTATCAATAAAACTCTCTTGATTGCATTTCCAATGAGAAGCCTGCTCATACTTACTTAACTGTCTGGATTATTTAAGAAAAACAAAACTAATCTTTTACCTGTACCAGCATCTTTGTGCAACCTTAAAACAGACTTGTGTCATATGCTATTATTTACCTTTCCAGTTTTAACTTCCAGTGTTTTTGTAAAATTGCACCTTCATCTTTCACTATATTCTAATTCGTCATTATAAATGCCTTAAACACATATGTGCAATTTCATTGAAATTCGTTTACTCTCACATTTCCGTACCAGGTACTTAACGTCTCTTACATGCATTTATATGTACTGAATATAATAAAAAAGAATTATGCCTTCGATTATAGATTTAGATAAATACTCGTTATGTGGAGATCTGAGAAGGCCAATGAAAAATGATTCAATAACTGGTAACCAACATTCAAGCACTTGGTGACTTGCCGCATCTTGTATTACGTCATGCCTTCCACTGTCTTGGGTTAGAGTTCCCTTGCTTGAGGGTATACTCGGGCACGCTGTTTTGTCTAGTTTCTCTTCTTATTGTTTTGTTAAAGATTTTATAGTTTATATATTAAGTAATTATTTCAATGTTGTTACTGTTCTTAAAATATTTAATTTTAATTGTTAATTACTTATATTATTTCCTTGTTTCCTTTCCTCACTGGGCTATTTTCCCTGTTGGAGCCTCTGGGCTTATAGCATCGTGCTTTTCCAACTAGGGTTGTAGCTTAGCAAGTAATAATAATAATAATAATAATAATAATAATAATAATGCGTCAAGATTTTCTGTACTTGAAGTGAACACCCGACTATAATTTCCCATTCTCAAAATAGATATTTTAAAATGTAAACTACAACTCCTTTTGCCGTAAAATCACCCAATTTAGACGGCTTGACTCCATTGGTTAGGAGATATAAACACTGCCGACTATTGAATTATTTTCATCGAACATGAAATTGTGAGAAAGTTTCAATGATTTATATTATAAGAATCGGGATCATAAACCACCCCTGAACTGTAAATGATGAAGTATTACGCGTCATAAATAAAACCGGTGCTATATTATAATATATTCCGTTGAGGATTCAAAGTAAAAATTGATTGAAATAAATTTAAAATAAATCTATACACGAAGCCGTTACGGCCTAAATGTGGAGAAACAGATAATTTGGAATGCGAAAAGTTTTAAGTATTATATTGAAATTTATGTAAAGGAATGCAGTAATTTATGATATTATCCCTTTGAGTTTTTCATAATCGAAAATTTATAGTGAATTTATTGTCGTTATTATTTTTAGATTTTCGTCAACAAAACTGTTACTTTTAACCTTATGAAAATGATGGATGAAATATACGTGTTTAATGGGCGCTATAATAATTTATCGAAATATGTTCTTGGACATAATTAACAAACATAAATTTGGACAATTTTTATGTTGAAAATATATAGGCAATTGCAATGGATTTTAATATGTGATACCTATCAGCTTGATTTTTTTTATTGGGAAGGGGGGGGGGGGTGAATCTTGATCCATAACATGTTGATTCCGAGGGACATTTTCGATTCCTGCATCAATGTATAGTTTTTATTTTCTACTATTCGGATTTGTTTGCAATGTAGACGATATTACTTTTAGTTAAACATACATTATTTTGAGTGCTTTCTATTACGGTGATTTAACCGGTTGTTTTCATTTTCTACGTCGTTCATAGTTCCTAGAAATTATTCTACTTTATTTGAATAGTTTTTATGATTGTGATTTTCGAAATTAACAGAAATCTAGAACTTAAAAAATTTATCGTTTCACGAATATGATCTGATATATCTTTTGCAATAACTTTAATACTAAGTGTAACTTTCTAAAAGATTATCGATTTGCGAATATGATCTAATATATCTTTTGCAATAACCTTAAAATACTACGTTTATCTTTTTTAAAAGATTATCGTTTCACGAATATGATATATAAATATATATATATATATATATATATATATATATATATATATATATATATATATATATATATATATATAAATGAAAATCAACACAACATCGTGCTCAAATAGAAATAAATTTCTACCTCATACTTGGGATCGAACCCTAGCCCCTTCAAATGAAAGGCCAGGCCGCTTCCTACTAAGCCTTGGTGGCTTGGTTGGAAGCGACCTGGCCTTTCATTTAACGGGGGTAGGGTTCGATCCCATATATATATATATATATATATATATATATATATATATATATATATATGTGTGTGTGTGTGTGTGTGTGTGTGTGTGTGTGTGTGTTACTAAATAAGCACCAGTGTAAAAATGAACAAATCTATTTTTATTTTTTGTGTATATATGGATCTCAGTACTTTGACATAGACAGACGTATGTGAATATATTCTTGGGAAATACAATGATTAAATTAAGTGATTAATCTTATATCAAGTAAGCTTGGTCTTGATATAAGAATCTGGGTGTGTGTGTGTGTCATTCCCTTTTTTTAGCAAGTGACCAGTCACTGAATTTTTTTTTTTTTTTCGTACGACAAACGCGATATTTTCGGCAGGTTTTTTAGCCCGAATAAACTTGGCCCAAACTTGTCATTTGGTTTATCAGTCTTCAGGAGCAGCCTTTTGCCGACGCCTGAAACTTGCCGGATGTTTATCTTTACGAGTGTCGGTTACCGAATGCTACACTTTTGTTGATTATGATGCCCCCGTTGTCGTTGTTGATGGCCTGTTGTTGTTGCTGATGCCGTGCATTTACTTTTGATGGAATGTTAGATACCGGAGAGGCAAAGAGAAAGAATATTTAGTTGAAGATGTCATTCTTCTCGTGACTTCATTCTAGTCCAGTTTCCTTCCTATCATCATTATCCTTTGCCTCTTTTCTTACAGCTGTCTTTCCCTTAATTCCTCTTCGTCATTTCCCTAACTTTTATTATTTTTCTTTTTCCATCGTTCCCTATTCATCCTACAGTCTTTTTTCCTCCTTCGATTTGTTTATTTTTTTAATAGAAAAAATTTACTCATTCTCTTTTTTCTCTTATTTCCTTTCCTCACTA
>NC_090743.1:11053991-11056491 GCF_036898095.1 Palaemon carinicauda
ATCATTATTATTATTATTATTATTATTATTATTGTTACTATTATTTATTATTATTTATTATTTATTATTATTCTTATTTATTATTATTATTATTATTATTATTATTAATTATTAGTATTGATTATTAATATCAAATATTAGTATTAATTATTATTATTAATTTATTATTATTATCATTATTATTATTATTGTTATTCTTATTATTCTTATTATTATTAATTATCAATTATTATTTATTATTATTATTATTATTATTATTATTATTATTATTATTTGTAGGGGACAGAGAACAATCTGAAAGCAAATTTAAAGGGCCATATACTTGCAATAACATGAAAACCACAAAAGTAAAAACAATGGGGGAAGTTAATACACAAAGACAATACATTTATACGTATATATGTGTATACAAGAATACTTTTCAAAGAATGTATGAAGAAAAAACAAATATATATTCAAGTAACATTTGATAAATTGGCATTCAATGTGTTTTGGTTGTTTGCTAAATATGGTGCTGAATGTTATAAAAATGGATCATTAATATTTAAGCAGTAAACCCACTTCTATCTCAATTGCATGCATATATGCAACGTTAATTAGAATAATGAACAGTAATTAAATATCTCTAAATTTTCAAAAATATTTTTTTATTGACGATCAGACCAGAAAAAAATTTCTGATCATAATAAGTTTGTCTCTGACTCATTGATGATATCACTTGGAATACGCTCGAAATGATTTTTCTTGTTCGGATTTAATTTTTCTTCTTTAAAATCTTTCTTTTTATAAAACTATTATTTCTGCATTAAGAAGGAAATTCGTATTTAATTCCAAGGAGGTTATTAGTTCTTTCATTAGAAAAACTAACTTTTTTGTCTTATGTTTTACTAAAGAAACCATTGCAAAAGCCAATGGAAGGGTAGCCATCTAACTTCTTGTAGTCCAAACTTGATAAAAGAAATAGGACTGAAACGTCTAGTAACTTATCGCTTTGCTTTGTGGCAGGGAAAGGCACCTACTGTCACTCATCGTTCTTGGGTAAGTGTAAAGGTTAACAGCCCATTGGCTTAAGTTCTTATCATTAATCGTTACACAATTCTAGGGAAATATATTCTGTTATTTTGAAAGTAGATATCTTTCAGATAATGAGGGGTTATCAATTTTGTAAAAGCCTGTTTCATTAAAATGGGACATCAGATATATCGACGGAGCTATTCTTTGCACGAGATATAATCACTATTCGAAGATATTGATTGATTGATTGATTATGAGTTATCCGTCGTCATTTACTGTACATTTTACAAAAAAAAAAAAAAAAATAAAAAAAAAAATTTAGTGCAAAAAAATAGGTACCAGCTTTTATAATGGGAAGGAATTGATTATTTGACAAAAAAATGTGTTATCCAAATGGTTTAGATAGGATATCAGTTTTTTATTGATAATTTTTTTTCCATTATAGTAGTATACGTCATCGATTTTTGAAGGTATATTTATGACGTTTAAAACCAATGGTTTTGCCAAAAATATATTTTTGTCACGTGAACGACTTATAATTCGCATTGAGTGTTTTGTATTACAGTGAAAGGAGATAAACATACAACCTATAGTTATTAGTAGCGCCATAAAGGCCTAGATTATTATGCGTTACCTCATTATAAAAAATGTCAATTTTAATGATAACAGATATCAATTTTATAAAGAGAACACTTGTTGCATTAAAGTAAGTCACGCAAATCTCTATATCTATGATTTAGCATCAGCATTACAGCAGAAATACTTTTGTTATATCAAGTATCCAAAATCAAACCATTGTTCTCTAGCCTTGGATAGTGCCATAGCCTCTGTACCATGGTCTTCCACTATCTTGGGTTAGAGTTCTCTTACTTGAGGGTACACTCGGGCACACTATTCTATCTAATTTCTCTTCTTCGTGTTTTGTTAAGTTTTTATGGTTTATATAGGAGATATTTATTTTGATATTCTTAAAATATTTATTTTTTCTTTGTTTCCTTTCCTCACTCGGCTATTTTCCCTGTTGGAGCCCCTGGGCTTATAGCATTCTGCTTTTCCAACTAGGGTGGTAGCATAGCAATTAATGATAATAATAATACCTGAAGAGCCTATCTAACACGGAAGACAAAAGGATAATCTTGCCTTAACACTACCATTTTTTGGTTCATTGTATGGAGCCCGTTGATGTGCAAACACAGTGGAAGCCATTTGCAAAGAGGGGATAAAATAATGAGACAGATATAAAGAAAAATATGGGCAATAATACTGCCTAACTTATTGCGTGGGTAGGAATGTTACTGTACGGAGAAAGTGTTTATGTTTATAGAGTAATAGCTTTTATGGGATCGATGCAACATTATGCAAATGGCTCACTCACATATAGTTGTTGATAGGGTTTTACAAATGTTCCCGCGGTTGTAGTGCCCGCTTCGAGATATGTATGGAGCGGGTTGTAACTCCGGATTGGCGCGTTAAGGCCAAGTTTATT
>NC_090743.1:11061491-11066739 GCF_036898095.1 Palaemon carinicauda
AGGAAGACTCCTGGTATCCAGGAAGTTAAAAAGTGAATGCTAGATAGGATAGGATGACACTTTGCAAGAGGGCCTTTAACGCTCTGTTCTTAAGTCTTTTGTGCACTGTAGGCGTATGAACCAACTACTGCAATGTTATGGAAGTTTTTCTGTCAAGGACGTTCATCCACAATTCGACAATTAAAGGGTGAACTTATTAATGACTATAGATTTGTATTTTTGAAACTGCCCTCTCTGTTAGGTAAAACAGCTTGATATATATATATATATATATATATATATATATATATATATATATATATATATATATATATATATAGATAGATATATATCTATATATATATATATATATATATACATACACACACACACATATATATATATATATATATATATATATATATATATATATATATATATATATATATATATATATATTATAATCATACATACAGTATAAATGCAGAGTTATGTAAGTGATCATGTCGCATTATGTTGTACACTTGGGTCCCATCCTATTTGGTTTGAAATTTCTCCCTCTTTTTCTTGTACCTTAAACGATACCCGAATGGCATTCTTCAACAGTCATTCGAATAGGTTAAGTGTGGTGCCTTATGGATCAAATGCCATCGTAAAAATACCCAGCCAACGACCAACTGGGGGACCATCTGTTATTACTTTTGAAATTTTACTGCTGCCTTCGTCTATTTCCGATCAGAGTTGACTATATTTTATTGCATATAAATGTCGATGACTGCGTAAGGTATCGGGGCGATCTCCCACAGCAGTCTGCGATAAATACACGTCTTTAACCTCTCCTGGCCTTTTATCACTTCGCTCCGGAGGGAGTAGCAGTAGTAGAAGCTGAGAGTTGGAGGACGAGAGGGATTGCTTAACAGAATCTTCTCATTTGAATGGATGAAGTCGCCTAAATCTTGAGATTTAACTAAGTTTTTTTTTCTTTTTAGTTAGAAAAATCAAAATTTTGTTCATCTTCCTTTATATTTAGTAGTGTCTGAAGGGGTAGTATGATCTACCCGTCCTGCCTTCGTCACATACATGTAAGAGTTCAGTGTAATTTTATTCTCCAATCATTGCAGATTCGCAGAGAAAATAGCGTAAAATCTGCGCCATTCTGTCGTAGTCCATTTGTCGTGTTTACCATTGTCTTTTAATGGCCTCGCAATGAATCTAACTTCATTGAATATAAAAGGGGTTCGCATGCCGGCGTAAAGAATTTTATGACATTAGAGATTCTTACGGCCGTGTTTGCAATAGAACCTTGAGGAATTACGTGATACAAATTTGGCTTTATGAGGCTGTTGTGAAAAATAAGGCCTCATTGACTTACTTTATGTTCTTGCAGGTAAGTTTAAGAATGTGCGCTTGCACGTCTTTGATTGCTTATAATTTTTCAAATTAATTTTTAAAAATAGTTTTTAAGGTAAGAGAGAGTTTTTGCGTAACTTTTAGCCAGTGAAAGTTTGAAACCTTTCTGACAAAAAGTATTACGGCATAAGTGATTGTGGCTGTAAATTTAATTTCAAATTTCGATAAAATAGATTTTACCATTAGGGCGGAATTATAAAAGGTTAATGCGTCGGGCTATCCTAATCTTGACTGGATATCAGTCTAACCCGCCCCTATGATTTTGATAAAACTCAAGATTCACTTAGTTTGTAAATCATCTTAAAATGAAAATGAATAGGATGAGGCTGATATATAACATGGATTTCGTAACGATCTTATTTTCAGAATTTTTAATTTTCTTGCATATATAATATAACGGACTGCAATTTCTCCCGTTCAGTAATAGAAATAATATAGGATTTATTCAACCAAGTAAGCATTTTAATGGAAGTTCACTTTAAAAGTGTTTTTAAGGAATAGTTTTTGGATTTTTTTTTTTATTTATTTATCAATTTAGAAATGTATTTTGTCGAGAAGACTATTTATTGGCCAGTCCTTGCCTTATATCCGGGACTTCCAGGATCTGGTCAGTGATTTTATTTTTCAAGAACGAAAGATTGCAAGTTCATTTGCATTTGAATGGTTTTCCCTTCAGAGATAGCCACGAGAACCTTAATCTTATTTTGGGAGTCAAAGCACAGTCCAATGAGGCCAGTGATTGAGTTTTAAAAGAACAAACTGCATTAATCTCGAGAAGAAACGACAGAGTCGACAGCAACACCACACTGGCTATGACAATCTCTTCACGATAGTCAAAAGGAGTTGAACATTATTATAGATTATCTTCTGTGTACCAGCGTCGTTGCCACAATGAAAAATTGCGCCTTGGGTTCGTAAAGCTAATAAATCTTCCGATTATAATCGTTCAGGAGAGAAATAAAAATGAAATTTAATTTGATATAAATTCATCCTTATCTACTTATGTTCATCTTGTTCTTAACAACGCCTATCATTGGATGCCAATAACAATTTACAAGACACTTGATAAATAGCCGTCCCGAAAGGAAGTCAATTATAGATCCTGCTATTAGTGTGTTACTGTTGTGACCTGTGTTTTATTTATGAGTCATTGGCTGTTCTTTAAAAGAGACATTAAGGCTCCTAAGGATAAGGCACTTGACAAAGATATCTGGCGGTAACTGCAAATGGACATTGTAACCCGCTTTCTATATTCAGAGGCGTGGGGAGGCGTGGCGCTGGGCCACGCTCGCTCCAAAGGGAGTTTTACTGTTCCCTTTGGACGATATTCTCTCCTCTCCCAGATGCACTATTGTTGTTGGAAATGTGTGAAATTTAGGATGGCCATGCTAATTGCTCTGTACCTTGAGGTATCCTGTTTGGTGTTTCCGACTCTGGTTTGCCAAAAGAGTTTTCTGGATCTTTAAAAAGGATTAACATTTATTTGCGTGCTTTTATTTTAAACGTCAATATTTATATTCGATTTATGCTTTCCATTATTTAGAGTTGAAATTATTATTATTATTATTATTATTATTATTATTATTATTATTATTATTATTATTATTATTATTATTATTTTTATTACCTGCTAAGCTACAACCCTAGTTGGAAAAGCAGGATGCTATAAGCCCGAGGCCTCAACAGGGAAAATAGCTCAGTGAGGAAGGTAAACAAGGAAAAATAGAATATTTTAAGAACTGTAACATTAAAATAAATATTTCCTATATAAACTATAAAAAAACTTTAATAAAACAAGAGGAAGAGAAATGAGATAAAATAGTGTGCTCGAGTGTACCCTCAAGCAAGAGAACTCAAACTCTAATATTGCTCTTAATGATAATTATTCATATCATAAAAAAAGCAAATTAGAAATACTGTTTAAAAAGAAATTCAAGAATATCTTTCAGAGTTAATTATCTTAATGAATTGCAATTGCAATTAGTAAAACGTATAAGATCTGGTAATTACAAGCATAAGCAAGTACCTCAAGGTATTAATACCTTGACAATGAATTGTTTCAAGATTCAAGTTTGCTTTTCAACTTATTTGATTTTGACATTGTGTTGGCAAAGGCAGCTGATCATATCAATCAAACACACACATACACACACACACACACACACACACACATATATATATATATATATATATATATATATATATATATATATATATATATATATACATATATATATGTATATATATATATATATATATATATACATATATATATATGTATCTATATATATATATATGTTATATATAATATATATATACATATATATATATATATATGTATCTATATATATATATATATGTTATATATAATATATATACATATATATATATATATATATATATATATATATATATATAGGTGATAATTATTATATCTTATTAGATTTTGTAACCTTAAGGCTGGTTACATTCTTATTTAATGATAAAAGTAAAGTTTTGAACTTAGAAAACCTCAAGCTTTCTCGAGCGTGCTATTTCTTTTGCAAGTAGCATGCAATCTCTCACCCTGCCTGTGTCACCTCATTTGTATCTTAATAGAGGGACAATGGAAAGCACTGGTCAGTTCGTTAGTTGAGTGACGCCTCTCAGCTCAAAAGATCTTGGCTTCTTGTTTTGAGAACAATAAGGATAAAGGTTAAAAATTATTCGAACATGCGAACAGAAGAAACGTGCTCTTAAGAATAAAGTTGATATTTTAATATGCTGACAAGTCTCGAGGTATGTTCATTCACATGCACGTTTCTTGGCTTAAAAATGTCTCCCTCATTCGCTTATTACGTAATTGATGTTGTTGCTTTATTTTGTGGAAAAGCTTATGTGGTTGGTTAAAAATTCGAGTAAGGAAATTTTTGTATATCCTTGGTTAGAATAGTTGATTAAATGTTTGTTTTGGTATATTTTAGTCTTGAATTTTTCATTGTCTTTGTTTGTTTTATATACACGTGGAGTCAGATTCGTATAAGAATGTTAAATTCAATTCATGCTCACGAGGTTTCACCGTATGTCGCTGGCAATAGTATATATAGGTTGTGCTAATCTGGTTTTGCTATAATTTTGTGAATATTTTTTTTTCACACGCTGATTAAAATGGCTATATACACTTGAATTTAAATTATTAATGTTAGCAGGAATTAGAAACAAGTGTACCAAGTTTTACTAATAAGTCTTTATGTAAGCAAAGTCTCTCTCTCTCTCTCTCTCTCTCTCTCTCTCTCTCTCTCTCTCTCTCTCTCTCTTTTGGTAATTCATTATCAGGTAAAAAGGTTGGATTAAAACACACAACAGTTTATTTTTGTAATTTATTATCAGGTTAAAAGGTTGGATTAAAACACAAAACAGTTTTTCACGTGTGTTGGTGTTATCAATAGTAGGAAATACCTGCAAATGAATATATCACGACTAAGGTAGCTGCTAGCCTTGACTGCATCAGCATACCCTGCCACGTGATGCCTAAAATGAAAGATGACGAAATCGTCTTTAATTGAATATGCATTGAACAAATAGTCTTTTTAAATTTTGCGTCTGGTAACTGATATGGGACGAATGTTTCTAAAAAGTTGATATTCGTTTTTTCCTTTTGTTTACGATTGTAAGTATATCGAGGACAGTGGCTCCTCATCATCCAGACCTTTACATTGATAATGTTCTTTCAACCATATACAATAATTTTAAGATTTAACCTGTGATTCTTGATTGCAGATTTACTATAGAGAAACACATTCGGTCTGTTTCTTCTTCAGTTACACAAAAAAATGGCTTTATTGAGAAAGTACTTCAAGATTTCCGCTGATCAATTTAT
>NC_090743.1:11067239-11069739 GCF_036898095.1 Palaemon carinicauda
ATGGCTTTATTGAGAAAGTATTTCAAGATTTCTGCTGATCAATTTATCTTGAAGAAAAGTTTGAATTCGTTTATTCTACCTTGTTTTGAATATTGTTCTCCTGTCTGGTCTTCAGCTACTGAATCTCATCTTTATTTGTTGGACAAAAACTTGAAGTCTATTGAATTTCTTATTCCTGATATAGACAATAATCTCTGGCACCGTCGTTCAGTTGGTTCTTTATGTATTTAACATGAGATTTTCCATAATTCCGAGTATCCTTTGCATTCAGATCTTCTAAGACTGTATCATCATGTACTTAGTACTAGAAATGCAGTTAATTCTAATACTAGAAATGCAGTTAATTCTAACAGTCATGCCTTCTCCATCATAAGGCTTAACACTACACAGTATCCCAGAAGTTTTATTCCTGCTATGACCAAATTGTGGAATGATCTTCCTTGTCAGGCAGTTGAACCAGTAGAACTTCAGATGTTCGAACGTGTAGCAAACGTTTTTTATGTTGAACAGGTTGACGTAAGTCTCTTCATAGTTGTCAATGATCTAATGTTAATTTTTTTTCATTACTTTCCATATATAATTTATTTATTTCCTTCTTTCCTTTCTTCGCTGGGCTATTTTCGCTTTTAGGGCCTTTGGGGCCGAATCATCCTACTCCTCCAACTAGGGGTTGTAGCTTAGCTAGTAATGATGATAATTTGATGTTTGTGTATGGGATAGTAAATTATTTTGATTTTGTTAGAGTTGATTTCACAGAAATTTGTTGCACATACATACTCTACCCTTTTTTTTTTTTTTTTTTTTTTTTTTTTTTTTTTTTTTTTTTTTTTTAACTATTGTCTTATGGTGCATAAGACAACTTTAAAAAGCTAGTAATTTTGCAGCCATTTCATTTTATACAGCCCCCACCCCAAAAAAAAAATAGAAATGAGCTTGATTGTTTACCGGAATCATAAATGATAAGTCAGTGTAAATATTATTGCCAATCTTCAGCAAGTAGGCTACGTAACGACAGATACTTGATAAACTTTTCTTTTTAAATAGAAGCATGAAATTGTGCAGATATTTTTAAAGTGTTACTATATATTTATCGTCAGTTTTCTGTCAAATATCTTTTACTGTGTAATGTATATGGAAGATGTGTTTAACATACTGGTTTTGAATCTTGCTATATGATGAGTGATATATTTGTTGATACGAATTTTTTTTTTCCTGTTTATGTATATTCCTTGTCATATTTTAGAATAAATTCAATTTGCTCAAAAGTCAGAACTGATGCCTGTGTTTTAATTTTACATCTTACGTTATATACTCCACTTACATGAACATTTCAATTTGCCATTTCGGTATACGAATGCCAGTCATACTCACAAACATGTAGACAGGCGTGTAAAGCACGTGTCAACAAGTGACTATTTGGGTGCGGGGATAGATGTCTTTGCCAAAATGTTTTGCTTAGTTCTGCGTAGATGAGAGCCACGTTAATATTCAAATAAATTTTCCATTGACCTTTCATATTTACGTGTGAACAACAGATTGTAACATCGTCTTTTATTGCCCACGACTATTCTCTGTTAGTTATCAGTAACTGCGGCTTGTAATGTAAAAGTTTTCTCAAATATATCGTAATAGACAAACATAAAAGATGGTAAGCATCTTATAATGCGAGGGACGAGAGACCACTGCATATTAAATACCATAAGCCTCCGTCATCTTTTGTGGAGAGCGAAGATTTGCAAACACAAACTTCTCACAAAATAAATAATAAATAGATATTTAGATATTGTAGTATAGAGCTTATAAAATATAAATATTTAGTGTTGTGAATTTTGCATTTAGTTCTGTAAAGTGATAACCACAATATAAACAAACTTTACTAAAAATGAACTCTGGGTATTTGTTTACATTGAAATTCATCCTACAATGGGCCCAGACATTTCTTGGTGCTTAAGCTTAATGCTTTTTAAATTAAAGTGATCTTGAACATAAATATTTGGACAAGTGAAAAATACACGACATTGCCCCTTTTATATTTTTTCCATTCATGAGTTACTCCAGATACTAATCCTTTGGGCACGCCTTTGTACCCTCCTTACATATCTCATGCATTGAACAGAATAAGAAAATAGATTAGATGTGGGAAAGCAATGAATTCTTCACGCTTATCTTATTCTTTGCATGTGAACTACGAAGTGCAAAGAGATGCAACTTGTTCTTGTTTTGGGCATTGAAATTAATTACCTTTTTAATATGATTTGATGTTATGTATTGCTAAGATTTTGCGTATATGTATATGTATGTATATATATATATATATATATATATATATATATATGTATATATATGTATATATATATATATATATATGTGTGTGTGTGTGTATGTATATATATATATATATATATATATGTGTGTGTGTGTGTGTGTGTGTATATATATATATATATATATATATATATATATATATATATATATATATATATATATATATATATATATA
>NC_090743.1:11074739-11087239 GCF_036898095.1 Palaemon carinicauda
TTGTATCCCGTCAGCACCTCCCCTTTTGCATGAACCCTCGCGCCCTACGATTCCTTTTGTATTATGAAACCCTCTGCTTTTATAGGAGGGTGTGAGGGGGTCGTAAAGAGACGCCGGAATTATGCGCCCATTCCGCGCAGTTATTAAATCAAGCCCCGAGAAGAGGCCTCAAAGGCTGATGCAATTTCCTTTATATCATCAGATGGGTAAATCACGATTTATGAGGATTCGAACCCATTGGCTCGCCATATACAGCGCTTCGAAATTTGTTTATCAATCATTCGATTGGACAATCGTCTCGAACACCCACGCAACTATAATGAAATTTGATCTCGGGGGCAGCCCTTCAAAAATTCACCCCACCACCCACACTACCCTCGAAGGATGTCCTACCACGAATCCCTCCTTGAAGTCCTACTCCGCCCACCCAACCTCATTGCTTCTCTTCTCTCTCTCTCTCTCTCTCTCTCTCTCTCTCTCTCTCTCGTCTCAACGAATAAGAACTTGAAGACCTACATAAAAGAAGTTGCTCCGTGGTGATCCATAGCTCGTTTTCTCCTTACTGGGATCTAAAACTCCGTAGGCCACCAACGCTACTCTCTCTCTCTCTCTCTCTCTCTCTCTCTCTCTCTCTCTTTGCGTAGGTTGCCCTCCTGAGCCCTCCCCGCCTGAGGTAAAGTGAGAGCATATCCGAGGAAATGAAAACTTTATTGGTTCTCCTTTCTCACGCTCGATGCTCATGAGAGGGCTTTTGGAAGTTTCCTCTTTCCTTCCTTTTTTTTTTCTCTTTTACTACTTCTTCTTGCTATCTGGGTTGTGATTGAAGTGTAAGCCTGGATTTATCTTTTATTATTGTTAAAATGTTTCTCTCTCTCTCTCTCTCTCTCTCTCTCTCTCTCTCTCTCTCTCTCCCCGTTGTATTGAATTATTGAATTTTCTTCTCGAAAGTATGTTATTTTGATAGGAATAAGATATTAATTATGGTCTAGTAAATTTCATACTACTAGTTGAGAAGTAATTGTTAGCCACTTTAATTCAAATATAGGCAGCCTTTGGCTAATAGCATAAGATTATTCTTTCAAATCTGGTGAATGATATTCAATAGTTACTATATTTGGGGTAATTTAAAGCCCTGTTCAACAGACTTTAGTAAATATACATTATCTCCAGAAGCATACAGTAAGTTTTCAGGCTTATGTTAGCTACACTTCGATTTGCTTTCTACTGTTATTTTTTGCTTCCTTATCCCGTAATGATATTCAAATTAGAGTACTTAATTAAACAAAAAACAAAAAAATATAAAAATAGATTGCACGAAATTTCGCAATCATTCAACAAAGACTATCTTGCTTTATACTATTATATTATGCTTCTTTTTCCCGTAATGATATTCAAATTAGAGTACTCAAGTAAACAAAAAACAAAAAAAAATATTAAAATTGATTACATGAAATCTTGCAATAATTCAGAAAAGACTATCTTGCTTTTTACTATATTATGCTTCCTTTTCCCGTAATGATATTCAAATTAGAGTACTTAAAAAAAAAAAAACTAAAAAATAAAAAAAAATAAAATAAAAAAAATTGAATGCACGAAATCTTGCAATTATTCAGCAAAGACTATCTGCACTTTTACCTACCTATATCTCTTACATCTCTCCCAAGTCGGGTTTTAGAACTTCGAGGAATTCTTAAAAAGTTTCCTTCCCTTTTTTTTTTCGCTGCCTAACTATAGAACAGCTTCTTGAGAGCAAGAGAGAGATTTAGGGAATCAGGGGAGACGTGAGCTTGCACAGAAATTCAGCGGTCCGAGTTTTGGATGAGCTAAAAAGAGAAAAGAAAGAATAAGAAGTTTTATCCACAGATTTTTCTTGTTTCCATCATTGATTGCTGGTGTTTCTTCTTCAACTATTTCCTAATTCTTCTCAGTAATTTTTGTTTTCAAGTTTGGAAATCTTTTCCGAAGTTTTACGTTTTCTAGTTTTTATTTTCTCCGGGACAAGCTTATATTAATTAATAGTTTTTTACATGTTTCCTTTTTTTGTTTCATTTAAACTTTCTTTACGATATTTATGTTATGCCTGATAAGTTTATTTCTCTCTTATTCTTGGTGGTAGTTAGATTTGCACTGGCTGTAAATATTTATCGAATTTCATAAAGAAATGATGTACAAAATATTTGTACCTCTAACGTAACATTTAAAATTTTTTTTAGTTAGAATTAAGTGAATTATTATAGCTGATGTTGCTCTGCTTGTTATGTCCATTCACTGACTTCGGTAGATATAACCAAAGAATCTTGTCTGTGTCCTTATGTTGCAGCAAGTAATTGGAAGAGATACAGCTTCCATTCTTTCTTTCGAAAATGAATTCCCCCAGTAGCCAGATCTTTTTGAATTAGATTAACATATCTTTCCCTATGTAGATAAGATAGGACAAATTTGTCTTCAGTGTTCATTTAATAATCAAATGGTTTATGTATTTGAAATTTTATTTTATTTATATATATATTATATATATACAATATATATATATATATATATATATATATATATATATTAGTTTTTATCTTTAGCTATAATATGAGATTCTGAGAGATACGTAAGAAAAATTTTATGAATGACTATCTAGATTAAATTATTATTGCTATTAAATGCACAAGCTACTAAGACCATTCGCTTGAAAAACGTGATCCATTGTGAAATAT
Source organism: Palaemon carinicauda (assembly GCF_036898095.1). Classification (NCBI taxonomy): domain Eukaryota; kingdom Metazoa; phylum Arthropoda; class Malacostraca; order Decapoda; family Palaemonidae; genus Palaemon; species Palaemon carinicauda. The sequence continues at coordinate 11,077,445 of NC_090743.1, forward strand.
GCCCGTATATATAAAAAGGAAAATATAGAATATAAGAATAAACAGAAAACGGAGAATTAAATTAAAATGAATAATTCATCATCTGCAAAAAAAAGGTACGCAGAGTAACAGACCAGCAAATACGAATATAAATTTTGAATATCAGAATATGAAAATCTGCAACCGTGGGAGCCTCTTTACGAAACCCAATGGAACGAGTAGAACCCGCTAAACTCGGGAACAGGGTTCACCCTCATGAATTAAGAAGTAAAAAAAAAAAAAAAAAAAAAAAAAATAGTTTTTTTTTTTTTTTTTTTTTTTTTTTTTTATCGCGAGTCATATCTGTTGACTGCATGACAGCATCTGGCAGGGTACGTGGCGTCTGTCTTCACCACCCTCTGGCTACTGAAAGGTCTCTCGGCCCTTATCCGACTGCTTCAGACAACTCTACTCACTTTTTAAAGCCTCGGTACCATCTGAGGAAGCGGGTATTATATATCGTAGGATGTAGACTTCTTAAATATTATGAGGTGATTGGGGTTTAATCTCTCTCTCTCTCTCTCTCTCTCTCTCTCTCTCTCTCTCTCTCTCAATTCTTAGTTTCAGAAAATGTTGTGTTCCTAGTTGTTAATAGGCGATTGTTGTTTAATCCACTGAGATTTCTTCTTCTTTTTCTTCTTCTTCTTCTTCTTCTTCTCCCCCCCCTCTCTCTCTCTCTCTCTCTCTCTCTCTCTCTCTCTCTCTGAAAATGTTACCTTAGTCGTTAATAGTTGATTGGTGTTCAATCCGTTGAAATTTCTTCTTCTCTCTCTCTCTCTCTCTCTCTCTCTCTCTCTCAATTCCTAGTTTCGGAAAATGTTGAGTTCCTAGGGGATTGTTTATTTCTTAGTCGTTAATAGTTGATTAGTGTTCAATCCGTTGAAATTTCTTCTCCTCTCTCTCTCTCTCTCTCTCTCTCTCTCTCTCTCTCTCTCTCTCTCATTAGCCCCCATGACCACTATTGTCATATACATGGGCCAGAAAACCCCATCCCAAATTTTATTCCTTAGTTAGCGTTATCATCACTGGGTCAAGAGAGACTAATGAACGCGTTTTTCTTATTTTTTACTTATTGTAGTTTTGCTGAAGACTTTATAATTATATTATATTATGGCTTCACGTTTAAATGCGTTGACTCTTCTGGGCATAAAAAAGGTATATTTCCCTTAACATCCTTAAATCAAATTTGTATTATTGATTATTGATTGATGTCTAATCCTTGGGATTTTATCTCTCTCTCTCTCTCTCTCTCTCTCTCTCTCTCTCTCTCTCCCCCCGTGTCAAAGAAAGAGGAAGAGAAAGTATTGAAAGTGACAATGACTTTTTTTCACTTTGAAGGTACTAAATGCAGAAGCTAAATGTCAAGTTATATCACTAAAGATAAGAAGATTTAGTATTATTCGTGTATTAGCGCGTGGAAAATATCTTCCTAGTCTCTCTCTCTCTCTCTCTCTCTCTCTCTCTCTCTCTCTCTCTCGACGGGGAGAAGCAATAAATCTGGACCTAATTCAATAAAGAGTCGTTTACTCTTGATGGAACTGTCGTAGGAAACTTTGTCAAGAACTCGGATGATAAATCAGGATTTTATTAGGAAAACTTTCCGTGTCCGAATATAAAACATTCTTGGTGGACGTGTGAAAACCTCGGCGAAGGAGAGAAATTGCCGAGTGAATTAAGAAGATAACATGACCGTAGAAACAGCGTTTGGAATTAGCGATGTTTTATATATACGTATATTTCATGCGGTATCATGCAGTTGGTTGTTTATTGCGGGGGGCCTTCAAAAGGCAGACCTGAATATTTATAAGGGGCTTTTGCATTCGCTGAATAAACTTGATAATGGTCCAACCATGTTGGCGAAAAAAAGAGCATTTTACATAGTTAATCAAGCTCCCTTGTAATGCGCTGGCAAAATTCACAGCGTACTTGCTGCTGTTTTATTTCACATGCGAGGTTTTTATCTCCGCAGGAGCATTGCTGCTACCTGTCACAATCGCGAATCTAGCCTTGGCGCAGTTGCGATTCGTCGGCGCTTTTAATTACCCGACAAATACTTTACAGGTGAAGCGCATCCATGAAGGTGGGTGCGTTGGGTCATTTCCTGCTTTGCTTCCATTCTCGTTTCTATTTTACAATCGAGATTTGAATATAAAACTGTAGCAGCCCCCACGTTTACGATGGATACTATTCAAGTCTATCTGCTGGCATTTAACATTTACACCCTGTAAATAAATGCAACAGTCACGCAGCCTATAATCTGGGATCATCTGTAAAATGATTTACGGTCCTTACTGGCGCATTCCCTAAACAGGCCAATAAATAACCATGACACGACCACTTATGGCTAGTTGTCTCTGCAGCAACTTTGTAGTGGGGGAGAAAATGTGAATAATCTTCTGCAAGGCAATAACTCCCATGATTTATGTGGGAATTTAGCACCTAAGGACACACACCAGGTGTCCCCCCGCTGCACGCAACCTTTTAGCTCCCATCGTCCTCACACCTCACCCCCGCCCCACCCCTTTCTCTTGTAACACCTTTCCCACCCTTGGACGAAAACTGCAACTGGATAGGGAGAGGTTTTCAGCTGATGGATGCAGAGAAAGTTTTCTTACACTGGTGCGTCAGTAGTTCAATTTTAGATTTGACTTTCATTCCTTGAGGGAAAGATTCGCTCTCTCTCTCTCTCTCTCTCTCTCTCTCTCTCTCTCTCTCTCTCTCTCTCAAATTTATGTCTTGACAGGTTTTCGTTTATTGAAGATAAATTTATGTTATTCTGAAGAAAACTAAATTGAAATATATTATTATCATTACAATTTTTGTTGTTGTTGTTGCTGATATTTCTAGTGAACTTCACCTTTTTAATCGCACGTTAAATGCATTACATTCATTATTTGTTCAGATTTAGTGCTTCTGTAATAAAAAGCGTTGTCTTTCCAGTATACTATAAATAAAACTAATTGTTACCAGCATAGTAAATGAGATTGATAGATATCATGAAATGCAGCCGCGATTTAAGGCAGTGGTTTATACTGTATATTATTATAAAGGAAATTTGGAATGCTAAGAAAATTGTTTCTCTTTGTATATTGCGAACATTTAAATGCAAATTATAGATTTTTTATTCTTGGTTTCATAACATCAACAAAATATTATTATTATTACTAGTAAAGCTACAACCCTGGTTGGAAAAGCAGGATGCTATAAGCCCAAGGGGTCCAACAGGAAAGGAAACAAGTTAAATTGAATATTTTAAGAACAGTAACAATATTAAAACAAATATTTCGCTATTTAAGTTCTCTTATGAGAATCATGAATGATTTTTTCCCTTTGATTTTTTATGTGTTGTACTGATCAGTAATTGTCATGAAAATAATTAAACTATATACCATTACAAAGGTAGTATGTCTTATTTCTGTGAGTGAATAAATATGTTTTAAATCTTTATTTTTGATGAGAAAGGTATAATGGTTGGTATTCCATGAAATGTAGGGGTCAAATCTGTAGTTAAAAAGGTTATCATAGGTTACAGGGTAGTCCAGTAATAAAACAAGGGACACTTTCAGGCTGGAAAGGACCATTTACAAAGGCACATAAATTACATCCAGGACACCAATTTTATATATTTTGTTTTTCTTTCATTGTAAATTTTAGAGAGTAGTTTTATATATTTTGTTTTTCTTTCATCTTTGTAAATTTTAGAGAGATTGTTCTCTGCGGACTTCAGTTTGTTACTTTGATCATTTCAAATTATTTAAAGAATTTTCTATTGCATTGCTGTAAATTAGAACAAGAAATCGGTCTCAGCATAAAAAAAAGGATATTTCTCGCTCAACTAAACAGTACACATGTTGGAGTGTAACACATTAAAAGATACACACATTGTGTTTCATAAGATAATTATTGTTATTTCGTCTTGTTGATGGTCAAGATACAGTGCCACATAGAATAATCAGTAGCATAAAAAAAAGCAAAATTTACTATTAATTTTTATTCATATTAGAAGTTAATTTAGAGAAATTATTTTACAGCTTGAAGATGACGAGGCCAGAAGCGTAAGAAAAGAAATGCCGTGTAGATTTTCAATATATAATGTTGCAAGTTGCTGGTGAAGGATGTTCGCTATAAATTTATTATGGCTGAGTTGGGATGCGAACCTGAGATTACCTTAGCAAGATAAGTGAAAGAATTATATATATATATATATATATATATATATATATATATATATATATATATATATATATATATATATATATGGGTGTGTGTGTATGCGTGTGCGTGTGTGTATGTGTGTGTATATATATATTATATATATATATATATATATATATATATATAATTTTTTTTCTCAAAAAGACAAATGTAAGTGTGAATTGATGTCATGAGTTTTGTTATAGACGAATTGACCAGAAATTCTTCTTTTGCCAATACATTCGCCATCTCTTGAGTTTATTAACAATTCGTACCAAGAAATCTCACCCAAACTACTAATCAGTCTATAGTTCTCATAAGCAGTCTTTTTACCAATTGATTTACTCCAGAGAGTTATGTACATAGATATTTATAATGTTCTGTATCGATAAATCATCATCTCTTCTTGGTTCATCGCAAACTCCTTTGTTCAATTGAGATTGTTAACTTTTCACTTTTTGTTTTGTAAATATTATTCTCTCCTGTAGCTCTCTCTTCTTCTTCTTCTCTATCGCTCCAACGGAAGATGCATTAGCTGAGGTGTGGCTCAAAATTACAAGGACCATCATCGCATTAGCTTTAGAGATAAAAGGGCTGTCTCTCTCAACCACAAATCATGAGGGAGACTTCGGAGTCTGCCATTGGCATGTTTTGTGACTCGCAAAGTGGCTCTATCGCGTCATAACATCTATTCTCTCATCCTTATGCTCAGCAGGTAAACTCGGCTTCTGTTTTGATGTATTGCCCAGGTGAGTCATTTGCGTGGAGAATAGATAAATAAAAGTGGTAATTGGTAGATTTTTATTTATGTTTTTAAGACTCGTGTTTCTGCTGTAGGGGGTGTATATTTTTATTATTATTATTATTATTATTATTATTATTATTATTATTATTATTATTATTATTATTATTACTACTATCCAAGCTACAACCCTAGTTGGAAAAGCAAGATGCTATAAGGCCAGGGTCTCCAACAGGGGAAAATATCCCATTGAGGAAAGGAAATAAGGAAATAAATAAATGAAGAGAACAAATTAACAATAAATCATTCTAAACAGTAACAACGTCAAAACAGACATGGCATAGTTAACAACATCAGAAACAAATATGTCATAAATAAACTATAAAAGACTCAAGTCCGCCTGGTCAACAAAAAAGCATTTGCTCCAACTTTGAACTTTTGAAGTTCTACTGATTCAACCACCCGATTAGGAAGATCATTCCACTTGTTCTTAAATTGTAAAAGTGTGTTTATGGTGATGTTCTTGAAATATTATTTTGATGCTGCTTGAGTATTTGTTTATTGGTATTACTGATTTTGCTGATTTGACCATTATAAACATTAATGCTGCTACTGCTATATATGACATGGTAGATTATTTCCAGTTTCTCAAATGTCTCGTTCTTTACCACTATACTTCAGTTTTGTCATTGCTACTTCAGCGTCTTCAGTTCATAGTTACGATCATTTCTATATCACCATGGCGATTTTCTCCATACGGAAATATTTCCGCTCGTTACGAGGCATATCTTCACACGGGAATATTTTCCCCGAGCGGCCTCATAGTTTCTTTAAGCCTCTACACTGGAACCGCGCGGAAGACAGCTCGGAAATTCTCCCGACCGGGGAGCGTGTGAGGGGCCTCATTAAACGTCATGGATTTTGAATCCGCGTGGACAAAACTGCGCGGTATCAATCCGCTCGTGTGAAGGCCGCCTTTGTCATTATTATTATTATTATTATTATTATTATTATTATTATTATTATTATTATTATTATTATTATTATTAAGCTACAACCCTAGTTGGAAAAGCAGGATGCTATAAGCCCAGGGGCTCGAACAGCAAAAATAGTCCAGTGAGAAAGGAAACTAGGAAAAATATATCTTGAGAACAGTAACAACATTGAAATAAATATTTCCTATAGAAACCATAAAAACTTTCATAAAACAATAGGAAGGGAAATAAGATAGAATAGTGTGCTCGAGTGTACCCTCAAGCAAGAGAACTCTAACCCAAGACAGTGGAAGGCCATGGTACAGAGGCTATGGCACTACCCAAGACTAGAGAACAGTGGTTTGATTTTGGAGTGTACTTCTCTTAGAAGAGCTGCTTACCATAGCTAAAAAGTCTCTTCTACTCTTACCAAAAGGAAAATAGTCATATGAGAAAAACAATTTCCGTCACGCGGACCCATGGTAGCTCTCTTTATTTTGCTACATTTGGAATTTAATTGCTTTTTCCCGTCATTTGGGTTACGTTAATAGGGAAAGCAAATCAAGCAAAGAAAATGAATTCGCTCAACTTCTTTCCCCATATTCTTTGCTAAATTGTTTAGAGTATAGCTATTACCCTTAACTTTGGGCAGTTCCATTACATCCGTTCCATGGCGTTCCAGTGTCTTAGGATTAATTTTTTTTCCCGAGCCTACTGTACTTTCTATTGCTTATTCATTATTAGTTATTCATGCTTTGATTTGCATGTCATCAATTGTTATGATTCAGTTCGGACCATTCTATATTTCTGGTTCATATCAACGCTTCGTCTCAAGATATTTGCTTGTTCGTTGGTTCAATGTTTGTTGAGCTGATGACTCAATATCATAAGCCAATGATGATAGATTCCTGGAATTCCTCTCCTCCTTTTTTTCACAAAGCTTTGTTTTTCTTTATTTCTGAGCTTGTTCTACTCTTCTTTTCTGAATTTAGTCTCGCTATTTTCTCCCTTCTATTTGACTCGCTTCTTTTCACCTTTACCACACAAAAAATAAGAAAAAAGATAAGTGATTTTGTGACAGGCAGTTATTTCTTTGTATGTAATATTGATTTATTGTCCGATTCATGCAAAGTCGTATAGGTTTTAAAGTCTTCAACGTCATCCGAGTTAATGGACAGTAAATGGGCACAATTATTTTAGCCAAAAGTAGTACAATTTTGTGTTCAGTAGAGAAAATTACCCTATAGTCCGGTGCCAAATAATGTTGAGATCTTCTGGGAAATCGTAGTGGCTAGGTTGCTCTTGTAAATTAGAATTAACCTTTTATAACTTCAAGACAAATAAACATCACTTTCTGCATTTGTTTTCATGAGTGACGAATAATTTTTTAATTTAAATTTTTGGAAGCGAGTAACGAAGTTAAAAGTAAACTCTATTTATCTTGGATTTTATTGAAGAATCTATTAAAAGGCTTAAGTAGTGTTTAGTGCTGTTAAATTATTATTTGAATAATGTTTTTGGGGCATATTTTTGTCTTTTTATGCTATAAACCCCCCATGCCAAAATTTTACAAGCTTTCAATAGTTTCGAAAATATTGTACTTGTAACGTTTTGTTATACTGGCGCACTTTATTGACTTTTATGGTGTTAATAATATGAAGGAAAAAATGCGACGCGTGTCTCATTTGGGGCGCACCCAAGCGCTCATTACCTACTACACTTGCGTTAATCTCGTGCTGTTTCATCGTCGTACAGTTTCTTAATTTGGGTCTGAGGACCGAAAATTCTTTTAAAAGTGTTGCAGATAATTACCAAAAGAACAAAGTTCGTCGTATCTCTGTAAACTATTATCGTCAACACGAAGGGTGGAGTGCTAATTTCGTATCCTTACGCCCCTCCCATTCCTAACCCCCACCCAACCTACAATTGGCCTCCTAGACCCACCTTTAAGGCATTAAGCTTCATAGCTCTAACCCCCCCCCCCTCACCCAATACCCCCCTTCCCCTCTCCCTCTCCAATGCACCAGCCTACGCCTGCTCCCACACCCTCAAAATGATGGTAATTTCCCCTCGAAATTTTGTTCTGGCTGGTTGATTCTCGTGCAACGAGAATTGAAGAAGAAGAATTTGAGGTTGGGGGGAGGGGGGGAGGTTTCATACCTCATGAGCGGAAAAAGGGGGTAAGGAGGTGATTTCATTGCTGGGTATGAGTCGGCCGGGTATGGCAGGAAGAGGAGATGCAGTTTTCTTGAGAGGAGCGACAGGTAGAGATTGGTATATACAGTAGATGATGATAAGGGAAGCAGAGAGAGAGAGAGAGAGAGAGAGAGAGAGAGAGAGAGAGAGAGAGAGAGAGAGAGAGAGAGAGAGAGAGAGGGTCATAGTAGCAGTTTTTTTTTTTTTTTTTTTTTTTTTTTTTTGCATCTACGAATACGTTGCTGCTTTGTTGATGACTTTGCATCCCATGACTTGTAGTTTCCTATTAATTTCATGTCTGCTTACCTTTAGCCACAACTTCAATTTCATTTTATACAGAAAAATTTTATCGCAAAAGCGGTACTTTTACTCGAAACTTGCAGTCATAGATTTTGTAATTTTATGTGATCAATATGTTTACTTCTAATTTTCATAAACTTTGCTGGAGAAATTCTTCTGTTTATTCCAAAATTAATAAAAAAAAGCAGTAATAGAGGAAGCGTGATATTCCCTTAAATTGATTACAGCATGAAATAATTTTCTAATCAACTTTTTCCCTTCCAACGCTGCGTGAGGATTCACACAGATTTAGTGTAACAATAAGCGTGAAAACAGAAGTCATCCACCGTGAAAGCGACAAAACAGTGTACAAGTTTTGCAATAACTAGTTAAAACTTCCTTGTTAATTAATGCCGTGATGAACAGCTGATTTTATAGATAAATCGATACGGATGTTTTTGAGAAATTATGAAGAAACGTTTAACTTATTTCAATGTCCTTGAAATATAAACAAAGCTTAATTATGGTGTTCATATAATGAGTTTTGAGATTTCTCATGAACTGGTAAATCTTATTTATTACCATTTTATTCAGATAAGACAATGAAGATTAAAAGATGATATGATATAGACGAAATTGGTAGGAGGTTGATGAATAGAGTTGGTGAGAGGGAGGAAGAATTTATCTTTTAAAAGTCTTTTAGCAGTTAATTAGTTTTGATCCTACTTGCTTCGCCTGTTATAGGTAGATTTATCAGACACTTAAAAACCCAGTTATCATTGACAGCCTAATCATTTGCACTAAAGAGCGATTACCTCTTTTGTAAAACTTTTAAAGGATTTCTCATTGAAGCATGAGCCCTTTCAAAGGAGCTTTTGTCGCACGTCAATTTTTCCCCATTGTTATTAAATAGCTTTTCTGATACGAGGGTCTCTCGGGGTTTGGCCATTAGCTGCCTTAATGGTGTTGTTCTTTTGTTGATGTTCGGGTTTTTTTTTTATCGATGTTATCAGGGCTAAGCGCGTGACCGACAAGTCTTGATGGTTTCTTGAGAGTTGTGTTGACAAGTCATCGTTGACCTAAAACAATAGGGAGATGGCAAGGGTGACTGTCTAGGTGTTAATCACTTGATGGATGGTTCTGCATAGTCGAGGATTTTATTTGTTAATCAAATTATTTTGATTTTACATTTTTCTTATACCTCAATGTTAATTTTTTTTTTCCAGTAAATTGTATTTCTCCTTTTAAATGTTTAAACATACTTGTTGTTCACCAAAAACTACTCTTATTTATCAATGGTAGAGGATTGTTTCACTATTTGTTTAAAAGATAAATTGTTCTAGTTTCCTCCGAAGTCTTGATGGTTTCTTGACCTGAAAACAATAGTGAGAT
>NC_090743.1:11094739-11112239 GCF_036898095.1 Palaemon carinicauda
TATAAAAAGACTCATGTCCGCCTGGTCAACAAAAAAGCATTTGCTCCAACTTTGAACTTTTGAAGTTCTACTGATTCAACAACCCGATTAGGAAGATCATTCCACAACTTGGTAACAGCTGGAATAAAACTTCTAGAGTACTGCGTAGTATTGAGTCTTATGATGGAGAAGGCCTGGCTATTAGAATTAACTGCCTGCCTAGTATTACGAACAGGATAGAATTGTCCAGGGAGATCTGAATGTAAAGGATGGTCAGAGTTATGAAAAATCTTATGCAACATGCATAATGAACTAATTGATCGACGGTGCCAGAGATTAATATCTAGATCAGGAATAAGAAATTTAATAGACCGTAAGTTTCTGTCCAACAAATTAAGATGAGAATCAGCAGCTGAAGACCAGACAGGAGAACAATACTCAAAACAAGGTAGAATAAAAGAATTAAAACATTTCTTCAGAATAGATTGATCACCGAATAACTTAAAAGACTTTCTCAATAAGCCAATTTTTTGTGCAATTGAAGAAGACACAGACCTTATATGTTTCTCAAAAGTAAATTTGCTGTCAAGAATCACGCCTAAAATTTTGAAAGAGTCATACAAATTTAAAGAAACATTATCAATACTGAGATCCGGATGTTGAGGAGCCACCGTCCTTGACCTACTTACAATCATACTTTGAGTTTTGTTAGGATTCAACTTCATACCCCATAATTTGCACCATGCACTAATTTTAGCTAAATCTCTATTAAGGGATTCACCAACCCCAGATCTACATTCAGGGGATGGAATTGATGCAAAGAGAGTAGCATCATCTGCATATGCAACAAGCTTATTTTCTAGGCCAAACCACATGTCATGTGTATATAGTATGAAAAAGTAATGGGCCAAGAACACTACCCTGTGGAACACCGGATATCACATTCCTATACTCACTATGGTGCCCATCAACAACAACTCTTTGAGATCTACTACTTAAAAAATCAATAATAATGCTAAGAAACGACCCACCCACTCCCAACTGTTTCAGTTTGAAAACAAGGGCCTCATGATTAACACGGTCAAAGGCAGCACTAAAATCAAGGCCAATCATACGAACTTCCCGACCACAATCAAGGGATTTCTGTACTGCATTGGAGATTGTAAGAAGGGCATCACATGCTCCAAGGCCTTTCCGAAAACCAAATTGCAAACTAGGGAATAGATGATTACCTTCAGCAAACCTATTAAGACGTTTTGCCAGAAGACGTTCAAAAACTTTAGATAATATGGGAGTTATGGAAATTGGGCGGTAATCAGTGGGACTTGAGCTACCACAAACACATTTACATAGAGGAGTAACATTACCAATTCTCCAACAAGTGCTAAAAACTCCTCTTCTTGCTAACTTGCGTAAAATAACAGATAACTTTGGAGCTAAGAAATCTGCTGTCTTTATAAAAAACAAAGGAAAAATACCATTTGGGTCTACACCTCCATAAGCATCAAGGTCCATCAACAGAGCTTTAATCTCACGAGATCGAAAAGCTAAACTAGTTAGTTTAGCCTCAGGAAAACAGGAATGAGGAAGTTCAAGTTTTTCAATACTCTGTTTACTGTCAAAAACATCAGCCAAAAGGGTTGCCTTTTCCTTTGGACAGTGAGTGACGGAGCCATCTGGTTTAAGTAAAGGAGGAACTGTTGCATCTACACCAAAGAGTGCAGATTTAAGGGTAGACCACCATTTATGTTCCTGAGTTGTACCAGAGAGGGTTTCCTTTATGATTAAATTGTACTCCTTTTCAGTTGAGGCATAAACTCTCTGAGCAAAAGCTCGAAGCTGAGTATAGTTGTTCCAGGTCAAATCTGATCTGTTACCCTTCCAAAGGTGATAGGCCTCCTGCTTCTCCAAATAAGCACGTCTACAATCATCATTGAACCACGGTTTGTCCTTCATTCGGTACCTTAGCACACGAGAAGGGATACGCCTATCAATTATGTTGACTAGATTCTCATTCAAAGGGACAACAGGATCTACACTATTATATAATTGTGACCAATTCAAGCACAAAAGATCATGCAAAATCCCATTCCAGTCTGCTTGGGATTTCATATAAATTTTACAAGAATATGATATATCAGGGACAGGCTGCTCAGTCTTCACTAATAATGAAATCAAGGCATGATCAGAAGTCCCGACTGGAGAACCAACCTTACTAGTTATAACGCCAGGGGAGTCAGTGTATACGAGGTCCAAGCAATTACCAGACCTGTGAGTAGCTTCATTTATGATTTGCTCACAGCCTGATTCCGAGGCAAAGTCTAAAGCTCTTAAGCCATGGCGATCGGTAGGAGAGATAGAACTCAACCACTCCCTATGGTGAGCATTAAAATCACCAACAAAGACAAACGAAGCCTTTCTATCATCTTCTTGTATCTTAGCCATAATGGTAAGAAGACAATCGAAGATAGAATCATCCATGTCTGGATTCCGGTAGATTGAACACAAATAAAAGTTGTTATGCCTGCCACAAACTTTTATTACCTGAATCTCATGACATCCACATTGATAGCAGGACTTATGAGAAGCAGGGTACTCGGTCCTAATATACACCGCCATTCCCCTGGCCCTAGGAATGGAATCACGTTTCAGCATTATTGGCTTCTTAAAACCAGTTATAAGGAGCTCAGATGAGTGCCTCATATTAGAAACCAAAGTTTCTGAGCACAAAAGAATATCATACTGTCTGGACGCAACTGTAAGGTCTCGGATATTTGCATGAAGACCACGAATATTGCAATACAGAAGACGACATTGACGAAATCTAGGACGTACTGGTCCCGGATTTCGCTCAATGTCTCCAGACAGCATAAGAATTAATAGAAATAAAAAAGAGACATCATACTTAAAAACTAGATTAACAAGAATTAAAACAAAAACAATATGTACAGAATAATAATAAAAGTGATTGATGATATCCATAGACTATAGTAAAAAGTCGGAAAAACTGGTCAACATGGAGGAGCCGATACACCATGCAAGGCTAAATACCCTCCAGGATAGCCACTTCAACTGAAGGGAGGACAGTAAGGATGGTTTTGAGAAGAAAAAATCAGAAAAAGGAAAAGACAACCTCTTGATAAACCACCAGGCATCCATGGCCCTTCTATTAAGCCTGCCCAACACACCATTTCAAAAAAACAAGAGGAAGAAAAAAAAAAAAGATAGAATAGTGTGCCCAAGTGTACCCTCAAGCAAGAGAACTCTAACCCAAGACAGTGGAAGACCATGGTACAGAGGCTATGGCACTACCCAAGACTAGAGGACAATGGTTTAATTTTGGAGTGTCCTTCTCCTAGAAGAGCTGCTTACCATAGCTAAAGAGTCTCTTCTACCCTAACCAAGAGGAAAGTACACTGAACAAATTGCAGTGCAGTAATTAACCCTTTGGGTGAAGAAGTGTTAAGTATCTCATTGTTGTCAGATGAATGAGGAAAGACGAGAATATGTAAAGAATAGGCCAGACCATTCTGTGTAAGTGTAGGCAAAGAAAAATAAGCCGTGACTAGAGAGAGGGGTCCAATGCAATACTGTCTGGCCAGTCAAAGGATCCAATACCTCTCTAGTGGTAGTATCTCAACGGGCGGCTGGTGCCCTGGCCAACCTACTACCTATAAAAGGCATGGAACAAATTAGAAATTTTTCGAAAACAGTATGGCATAACTATGTTTTTAGTAAGATAAATTCCGAAATAATCAGAATATCGCTAATACACTTATTATTTTATATCTATCGAAGTATTTGATTTAACTGGATATATAAATTTTATGAAATGGTTCGATAAAAGAGGGGGAATAAGCTTAGATATTCACGCTATCTGACTTCTTTACTGAAATTTCTCTGCAAACCTTAGCAGTCAGGTAAAAGAGGCAGAGGGTTGAAATCAGACCCTGAAATACAAATATTAAGATTAGTTGAATCTAAATCCAACAGTAAAGGTAACATAAAAAAGTTTGAATGTGACTTGCATGAAGCTGAAGATTCATCAAACGTCTTTTGTACTGTCATTTGTTATATAGTTCACCTCTCTTTATTTTTATTTTTTTAATTTTTTTTTTTTACTTCCATTGGAGAGTTTTTTTCATGTTTTTTTCATGCTGAATAAATGCCAATTTTTGTTACATGTTTATAAATTTTCTACATACTTGAAAATATAATGCTGGCTTAGTATCATTCGGTATGATAGTTTACACATTTCTATCATGAAAAGCAACAATAATAATAATAATAATAATAATAATAATAATAATAATAATAATAATAATGATAATAATAATAATAATAATAATAATAATAATAATAATAATAATAATAATAATAATTTAAGTAGTAACGATAATAGTGATAATAATTTAAGTGTTATATGTCACTCTTTTCCTTCTTTTTGTTACTGAGTATATAATGTTCCTCTACTGAATTTTATTCCTATTTCGGTTTAGTGAATCGGATTAGGTTGAAAGTATTAAGCGGCTTAAGGGAATCGGTGAATATTCAAGTATATTTTATTCACATTACTTTTAAAGAAAGAAACCTAGATCATATAATTATTATGAACCAAATATGCTTTGCTCTGCATAGTTCTCTCTCTCTCTCTCTCTCTCTCTCTCTCTCTCTCTCTCTCTCTCTCTCTCTCTCTCTCTCTCTCTCTCTCTCTCTCTCTCTCTCTCTCTCTCTCGTTTGTTTTTGTGTACACGAATCCATGCAGAACTAAATGTGATTCGTATGATCAATAACTTATGTATATGTTTTTGTATACAGAGATGCAGAAAATGCATTTGAGAGAAACATATATATTACTTCCTTTGATGAATAAAGGGTTACTTGTGTGCACCTAAATGACCGTAACCTCACAAGAAAACTACAGTAAATATCAATCATTTTGCCAAGTTTGCATTATATAATATGTTTCTAATTGGAAAATATTGCTGTTATATTTGATATACTGTTATCAGCGTAATGACAATAGTCAATGTTTTCCTTCAGTGAACATCTTTTGTAGATATAATTTTTTCTCCCTAAGCAATTCAGTTTTTGAAATGATGATGGTTTTTTTTTTTTTTTTTTTTTTTTTTTTTTTTTTTTTTTTTTTTTTTTTTTTTATGTGCGCGCCTTACATGCATGCATGAATGAACTTCCTGCATAACATTAGTAACACCCCGAGGGTATATTTTTTTCCCGAAGGGGTCATTTGTACACAACGGTTATTTATTAGCTTGGATATTGCTGGCGAAGGATAAACGTTCTTTCAAAAATGGTTATTGTGAGGTTTGTCAGAAATTGCTCTGTAAATTACACTTGGACAAAGTCCAGGAAGGAATTTGCTTTTGCGCTGATGAAGATTTTAGTTTTATGTTAGCGCTGTTTTCCTTGGGAAGTCCGCAAGAGGTTGTCTCTTGGTTTTTATTTTTATTTATTTATTTATTTATTTATTTATTTTTTTAAATTGCTTCTGTAAAAACTTGTCGGATGAAATGTGTAGACGGAAATAATTTGGTAGAGGAAGACAAAGTTGGAATATTTTATATATATATATATATATATATATATATATATATATATATATATATATATATATATATATATATATGTATGTATATATATATATATATATATATATATATATATATATATATATATATATATGTGTGTGTGTGTGTGTGTGTGTGTATGTATGTGTTTTTGTGTATGTATGTGTATATATGTAAGTGCTTGGGTTAGTAGCCTGTTTTTCTTGGTGTTTTTAATGTATGCTAACATGTTCTTTTCCTGGGTCAGGAATAATAGGTTCAAAGAAAGTTTTTCATACAGTTTTTCGGGATTGATATTTTAATGAATACACAGAAATTTCTTAAGCTTAACATATTTATTAAAAAAAAAAATTATCTCCATTTTATGGTGCAGTGTCAGTGTTTTCATTCAGGGTAATAAATATACAATACTGATTTTGTACTTGTGTTTTGCCACTGTGAATGCAATTATCACTTCATTTTCTAGCTTTGATACTCTATTTCTTATAAAGTAGAAGTCATGAATAAGGAGTACATTCACTCTTTATATTTTGTACGAATTATTTCAGAACAGATCAACATAATATTTTCTTACAAATCTCATCACTGAGCCAAACATGGCCCTTTGATGCCAAGGCAATATGACTTTGACGTAGATAAATCGACGTAGCGCCTTTTATCTTCTCAGTTGAACCACGAATTTATAAATATCTCCTGATGTATATCACCTGTTCCTTATTTTATTTTTTATACGACATATTTTTTCAAAATCTTATTTTGAAATGAATACTCCAGGCCCGTATTGTCTTTTGCTCCAAGATGAAGGGCATTTTCTCTTTAATTGTCAGCTGCATAAGAAAGCATAATTAGTTTCTCGTGCAATAATTAATCTCGATTTTAAGGGGATATTTATAAGATCCTCCGCCTCGCGCATCGTACACTTCATGAAGAAAAATTTCCACTTTGCAACTGGTGCTTTTTGCAATCGTGGCAACAAAAACTTTTCTCTTGTCCTAGTTTATCCCCGACTGAAGAATACTCAATTAAGACGCCATTGTGAGATGCGATAAACCTTGTCACAATATTTTTCAAAAGATATTTTCTCCCGTCCCACGTAAGTCATCGTATACTTTTAACAAGTTATAAGTGAAAATTAAGCATTGTTAACGATCTCCTAACACGAAGAGATGCTTGTCTGTGCGAATTAGAGACCATTTGTTTCTTCACAGTGGACATTTCTGTGTTGGCACAATATTTCATCGTTTAAATGCACAGAGCCATTCTGAATGTGAAATTAATACCCATTATGATGCTTCTCAGAAAGAACCATTTTTTGCTACGCTTGTTTTAAGGAAATCATCTATCTCCTGACACAAAAGGCTAGCAAAAGGGGAGGGGGAGGGGGGGATTTAGAATTATGCTTGGCTTAGCCTGGATTAACCTGCAGTTGTTCCTGAGCTCCACAATATCCAAAGTACCGTGTGATTTACGGCCGGTATCTCCATGCCGAATCGATCATTAGCTGTCTTTAGTCATGTACACAGGGTTATTAAAGCACTTGTTCTGTTATGGATCATGTTTTTCAAAGGTTTTTCAACTGCCCTACCCCCTTTCCCCCCCCCCCCCTCCACCATAAAGCCGTCTTTATTATGCAGGTTTGCCGAAGACCTTAGGAATCTTGACTCTTCACAATACAGCCGTGATTTACAACAACTTTCTAAACATAAAAGTTGGCCATTAGGGAGGATTTTAGCGATGCACCGGAGGTGTTTGGATGTTGTTAGGGAGGGAGGGGGGAGGGGCAATGATCCCTTGACAATATCAAGGGTTTGGGGGATTTCACCGCCCGCACCTGCGACCTGACGTGGGCTGGATACGCCCGCTCACTTTAAGAGGACGACCCAAATATTTACGAGACAGGGCGTTTTACAACCTCTTTCTATTCGCCCTCCTCTTTTTCTTCTTCATAGGTCTTCTTTGACCTCTTCCTCTCCCACTCCCCCCTACCTCCATGCCATCTCCTCCTCCTCCTCCTCCTCCTCCTCCTCCAATGTCTAAATCTTTTCGCTAACGAGAGCGTGAATTAAGATTATGTGGTTTGAAGCTATTGAATTGTAAATACGTCAAGGGTGTGTGGAGTAATTCCGGGCCTTGTTAATTAGTGCCATTTCACTTATGATTTATTCTATGACTTCATCTGGGGCATGGAAGGAAGCCTTTTTCTGCTGTTGTTAAACCATTTTCTTTTTTCGCGGTCTTGTCGTTTTCTCTGACCTTTTCTCTTGTTAGGTTGTGTCTCCCTCGAGATTATTTTGACACCAGAGGGAAGATATTATTAATTTTCTTTCTCGCTATGTGATTTTTTAGTATGAATTACTAATGACTAATTTTATTATTATTGTTATTATTATTATTATTATTATTATTATTATTATTATTACTATTTATTATTATTATTATTATTATTATTATTATTATTATTATTATTATTATTTTTATTATTATTATTATTATTATTATTATTATTATTATTATTATCGTTGTATACTGTATATGAAGGTCAGACTTAACTCTTAATTTTGTAGATGCTATAAAGTTCATTATTGATGGATGAAGTAGGTAAGTACAGAAATGATCAATACCAAGTTTCATTTAATAGATAAATGAAAGTTGGTATTCATTCACAGATCAAACATATGCTTTTTTAGATGATTATGCATTAGTTGTTACGAATAATTAAGAAGAATTGAACTCGGAATGCTTTGAAATTGATTTCGCATGTACCTTTTGTTATATTCATATCGCAGTCAGGATAAAAGTAACAATAGAATATATGATGAAATTTATTATCATCATCAAGGTATCATATAATTTTTGTTGTAACTACTACTACTACTACTACTACTACTACTACTACTACTACTACTACTACTACTACTACTAATAATAATAATAATAATAATAATAATAATAATAATAATAATATATGATATGATATGATATAATAATAAAATGATAATAATAATAATAATAATAATAATAATAATAATTAATAATAATAAAGCAGGAACGTGGTATAAATATGCAATGGACCGAGACTCGAATGAGGTATCGTCAAAGGAAGAAGGAGCCTCTTCGTTTTCTTCTTTTCTGCTAATTAATTGTTGGTGGTAATGAGGCTCAGGTTACGTATGATGTATGAAGGGCGAGTCCTGTCCCATCAACCACATGTGCCCCCCCCCCCCCCCCCTACACCTACATGGGTTTTTCCCCTCTTCTCCCACCGGGGGAGAGGAGGGGAATCGCGTAATTGACCTCAGCGAGCAATTTATGGATCATTATCATCTTGTTGATGTTATGTACACCATACACGAAGGGTTTGTAATGAACCTTCAAAAGGTATGAGACACGGACGCCTCTTGGCATCGGCAATGGGCATGTTGACGTGGTCGGACTCGTTCCTTTTCTTTCCGAGGAGAGAGAGAGAGAGAGAGAGAGAGAGAGAGAGAGAGAGAGAGAGAGAATTTCTTAGGTTTCACTTTGGTTGTGGTAGGATTATTGATGTGATAGTAAACATCTCACCAGTAGTAGTAGTAGTAGTAGTACTGTAGTTGTTGTTGCTGTTGTTGTTGTTGTTGTTGTTGCTGCTGTTTTTTTCTTTACTCTTGCTACCACAGCTGTTTTCCACAGGTATCTTCAAACAGTCTTGTACGGGAATCATCGTTTACTCACCGCACTATAAGTCGAGAGTCTTACTATTGTACAGAGAGAGAGAGAGAGAGAGAGCGAGAGAGAGAGAGGAGAGAGAGAGAGAGAGAGAGCGAGAGAGAGAGAGAGAGAGAGAGAGAGAGAGAGAGAATTTCTTAGGTTAGGTTTCGTCTTGGTTGCGGGAGGATTATTGATGTGATAGTACACATCTTAATAGTAGATTTATTGTTATTTTTTTCTGAATTGAATTACTCTTGCTACCACAGCTGTTTTCCACAGGTATCGGCAAACAGTCTTTTACGAAAATTATCGTTTACTCAACAGGAACATTCTGGTTATTATAAGAAAGAGAGAGAGAGAGAGAGAGAGAGAGAGAGAGAGAGAGAGAGAGAGATTTTCTGCAGTCTCATCTGACCTATGTCTCTCTTATCAACTTTCCTTAATTAGTAAGACGAGAAAATTTACTTTTGCATTCATAATTATGGTAATGATTTTGCATATCTTGGTCAATTCGAGTAGCTGTTGCAAAGCGAGACAAACAGTCGTCTTGCACGCTATTGTGTTCAATATAAGACCACACGTCGGTCCATATGTGGAGATTCATTAATTACAAAATGCTGCTTAATGATGCAGTCGGCATAAGAGCTACGTTCCTAATGACTCTGAACATGACTTAATATTCTAGTGTGGGACTTGAAGCTTATCATTGTTAAGTAGTCCCCTCTGGCGTTTTTGAATGAAATTTAAAGAATTTCACACATTTGAATAATATGTATATATATATATATATATACAGATGTATATAGATATATATATATATATATATATATACATACATACATACATACATACATACATACATACATACATATATATATACATATATATATATATATATATATATATCTATAAACACACCCCACGAAGGAAAAATAATTCTCAGCGATTATACATATATGTCAAATTTTAAGCTGAATTACCATTCGGGTTTTTAATATTATTATTATTATTATTATTATTATTATTATTATTATTGTTCTTGTTGTTGTTATTGCTGTTGTTGTTGCTATTTTTATTACTATCATCATCTCCGCTTAAGATTATGGTCAATTTTATAGTAGAGCAAGACAGTAATGTATTTCTGATTATTTAGTAGAAATTCGAAGTTGATTACACATGACATTATCTTTAGATATTTCTAACTTTGTCACTTTTGTTAATTATTTTTGTTATACAGCGCAAAGAATAAGCATTGATAATGATTGAAATAATAAACTTTAACGATTATAATTTTAAAATGTGTTTCGATATATTATAATTATATTTCAACTGTTGAGTTTAGAAGAAAATATATGCTACAGCCAATCTGCAAACTATGACTGGGTGTTTGACCCTCCTGGCATTTGTTATTAAAACTACTTATTGCAACCTGATGATCCTGTTAAGTACAAATTTATGGAAATATGCGGTCTTTCAACCTAGGATAATGAGATGAAGTCCTTATATGAACTATTAACTTTTCGTCTAAAGTATTGTACCTTACAAAATTTCAAGCGAAAATATTGCTAAGAAATCTGACTGCATATCAGGCGTGGCCAGCCCGAACTCATCAGTTTTTGCTTGTTTGCTTTGTGCTATTCTCATTTTGATCAAATTGGAAGTTCCCTGTCAGGGCTTTTCTATTATATCTTCTTGCCGGATAATTAGTTTGTTCTTCCCACAAGCTGAATCATACATCTTCCAGCCCTTGAACGAGTGTATCTCCTCCAATTTCTTTTTAAGATTGATATATTAATTTTCTTTGGAGATTATCCCCGCCAAACCTTTCATTCTTTCACCCGCCTTATTACAATGTGTCAATTGGTCATTATGTGCAATATTGCAAAAACAGACCTGGAAATAACTAGCTGTATCGATCGACCATCTGCGGCGTAAGAGGGAGTTGGAGTAGTTCTTCATGAAACTCATTATAAGCCCTGACATTAGCTCCTGGGAGTGGCCTCTTAATAAACGGCCTCCTGACGGCATGATCTGATAGTTGGGGTCTTAATAGAATCCTGACGCCGAAAGTAAAGCGATGTAAAAGATCAGAAATCAATATCTGAGGTACAGCCCCTTGGAAGAAAATGGCAGTAGGTTTTTAGAGTTAGCGCCGCTTTCCTTTGCAACTTCTATCGCGATGAACTGGGGAATTTACTGGTTTTAAACTAGAGTGGGGCATGATAAGCCGAAGCCGCTTTTTTGCATAAAATGTTTGAGTATGTGGGTTTTGTGAGAAGCTACTGGGCACTCTGTTGAAAAAGAGATTTTCGTTATAATCTTGCAAATGAAAGGTTCCTGACTACATTTTAGATAGTTGGAATGTTGACGTTTTATTAATTCACAAAATACTTCATTAAAATATTAATTGACAAAATGTGATAGTATTTGGAAGGTGCTTGAACTCTGCGATTTTCATCGTTTGCAAAATAAAGTCCGACGAGAATTTGTAAGTTTTAGAGTATTAATGACGCAAAATGTTAAGTTACCAAATTTTCTTCATAGCATATACCTGAGCTTGAAATCAATTAGACCCAAGAGTTACAGCTGAAAAAAACACTTCGCTAGTAAGAAGTTATTTGTATGTTTGTAAATGTTTCAAAATAAATGGCAACTATTGTTTAAAAATTTTTGCTGTCAAAATACCTGGATGCCATATTTACGATATATTTGCGAGGTAATGAAGAGCAACATCTGCAGAAGATTGGTGCAACAGAAGCAAGTTTAATTGCAAGCTTTCGTTAGAGATGCAGAAAGCGTTTTTGTTATTAAAACTGAATAGATTATGTTGCTCAGTTGCAAGACAAGTAGAATGATTCAGAAGGACGTTCAATACTTTTGAAATTTCTATTTATATTTTCAGGAGTCTTTATCTCTTGGTCTTTCTGTTCGAATATTTTAGACCCCTGGATGAGTACCAAAATATAGTCGTATTAATTTCAGTTAGCATTTTTTTTAGTGACCGTAACTTGTCTTGTTATAATTTTCTAACTTCATTAAAAAAAACACACTTATGAACCTTGTCATTTTGTTCAAAACCTCATCATTAGCTCTTATCGAGTAACATTATTTTATTAGGAACAATGATATGAACTTATGAATTAGTTTTGTAATATGATGGGAAAATTGGGTTCTCTTCTATTGGAAGAAATATCAAGCATTGGTCGGTAAATGTTGCTTCATTCATTGAGTTTTTTTATAGTATGGTGTTTATTTTTCTTTAGTATTTCGCTTTATAGACTGGTCTTGGCAAAACTATTATTCTATATCCTTAAAAAAAGAATTATAGAAAAGGTAACAGATGTAAATGAGGAATAGATCTTAAAACTTTTTTCACTTCACACTGATTGTTTGACGCAAGTATATAATAAATAATTCAATTATTCAATCTCTAATAGGTATTTTTGAAAAAAACCCAGCCCTTACCCTTAGATACGATTATTATATTCGCAACCTGACAGCAAAGGCAATGTCGTAAAACTAAATAGAGTTTTTTAACTATTAACATCAACGATATGCTTATTAAAAAAGGCAACTAATTTTAGCTTAAGATTTATTTGACGGTAAAATAAAAGCATTTTTCGAAAGGAGACGGCACACTGAAAATGAGAAAATATGACATAAGCAATTGCAGGAAGAATTAAATTAATGAAAGAGAGCCCCTTGTCAGCTTGGCAAGTGTATAAGCCTTGGCGAGTAATTGATAAAAGAGTTGCGAGTGTAACAATAAAGATGGTTCGATAAGTTTTTATGAATATCTCGTTTAGCACTCTAGCCAAAAGCACTTGGCCAGGCAAAAGAAGAGAACCTATCCCGGTAGATGAATATTTTAAAGCGATAAGCATCGCGTCTTGGCACAGACCATTCAAAGAAAAAATTGCGGAATAAATATCCAGCGACTGGAATTCCCTTTTAAATATCCAGCGACTGTAATTCCCTTTTAAATATCCAGCGACTGGAATTCCCTTTTAAATAACCAGGGACTGGAATTCCCTTCCTTCCGTCGAATGTGATGAGAATTTCTCTACGGAAGAAAACGAGGAAAGTGGATGTTAGGAAGAAAACGAGAAAAGTGGATGTTTGTAATTGAATGTACAAGCACCATTTGCTTAAGATAAAAATCCGAGAGATCATGTTTGATGTCGGGGGAGATTATTTAATTACATCATGACCACGAGCATGGATGGCAACAGTAATTGTGTTGGGCAGATTAGTTTTGTTGGATGTAATTTCACGTGTGGATGCTTCCTTGGTGTCTGAGAACAGGTTTCTTCACTGCTTGATTGACAAGAGGCGTGAGGGCACCGCCCCTCCCCCCTCTGTTATCTACCCCTCCTCTCGCCAGTCATATGGGGATGAGCGTTAGGATGTAAACCCCATACTCGGGGGGGGGTAAGGGGTAGGGGAGTAAGCCCTCGCACATAGGGAATGCGTAGAGAAAAATGCCTGCAATATTTCTATCATCGATGGGAAATGTTTTCACTCTTGTTGTTTTTTAATCCATTTGTTATGCGGGAGATTGATATTTACAACCATATACAAATACGCCTGCTGCTATTTATCCTTTCATAATATTTGTTCCTTATACAATTATGCAGTTTCAATTTTTTATGTTAACAGTCTACTGTTGTATCTCTTAACATTCGTCAACATCACGATTACCATTATTATTATGATTTTTTCTTCACTTTTTAAATGTCTCTCTCTCTCTCTCTCTCTCTCTCTCTCTCTCTCTCTCTCTCTCTCAGTATAAGATAAGTATGTCTGCTGCCCGAATGCTAAGACAACATGCATCGAAAGTTGAAACATAGTGTATTTAATGGAACAGAATGCCATATAAATATGAAATAATCATAAGAGTAAAATTGCATGTAATATGATAAAAAATGTCTCTTGAAAAATAAGATGGTCATCCCTATGAAATCATACTCTATAGATCCTTGTAGAGATAGGTAGTAACTTCACATATTTTATTTCGGTTTGAGTGTTAAAAGAGCGAATGAGAATTAGTTCTCGAGATCTGAGTGAATATTCTTACTATTGGTATCGTGATGAAATGTGTTTCTAATGATGTTGTCTGTTAGTATTAAAGATGACTTCGTTGTATTCTTGATTTATTATTATTATTATTATTATTATTATTATTATTATTATTATTATTATTATTATTATTATTATAACTATCATTACTATTATTATATGACTTAATGTTGTTGCTATTCTTGAAATACTTTATTTTTCCTTTTTATCCTTTCCTCACTGGGCTATTTTCTCTGTTGGGCCCCCTGGGCATATAGCATCCTGCTTTTCCAACTAGGGTTGTAGCTTAGCAAGTAATTATAATAATAATAATAGTAATATTATTATTATTATTATTATTATTATTATTATTATTATTATTATTATTATTTTCTAAGTTACAACCCTAGCTGGAAAAGCAGGATGCTATAAGCCCAGGGGCTCCATCAAGGGAATGATGGCACCATTATTTTCTTGTAAGGAATGTATGTAAGTTACGAAAATTTTGCTGTAGTGTTATTATTATTATTATTATTATTATTATTATTATTATTATTATTATTATTATTATTATTATTATTATTATTATTATTATTATTATTATTATATTTTTGACATTGATCTTTTGTGTTTCAGGTTGGTGTTACAGAATTTCCGAACTCTAAAGGTAATGTATATTTACACGTACAAATTTCGGAACAATGTAAATTACGATTACTTTCAAGTTTCAAGTTCTGTATGTTACGGTGAGAGTAACTAACTACTTCATGTTTAATGTCAATAAGTTTAGTCATGATATTTCATTACAAAATAGGGCCATTTACCATTCTCTCTCTCTCTCTCTCTCTCTCTCTCTCTTTCTCTCTCTCTCTCTCTCTCTCTCTCTCTCTCTCTCCTCTCTCTCTCTCTTTTAAACTAAGTGTTCTGCTTTACTCAGATAGATTTATTTCTCTTGTAGTTACTGTTAAATCTAATCATCTGTAACTTTCTAGTTTTGTGTAGTATATTTCTATCATTAGGCGTGATAGATATTTTTATGCCAATTTTTAATAAACTTTTGATGCAATAATAACAAATTAAGGCCGTTTTGACGAATATTGAAGACTCATCTTGTAATCATTCGAAGATTTACATTTTCGGAATTTTTTATTTTTTTGTTTATTTTTAAATTTTATAAGGCCCAATAAGTTATTTTGAAAAAAAAATAACTTCCTTTTCTTATTTTCCATAGTGAATTAAAATAAAAAAACAAAAACAAGGTTCCCTTAACCTTAGCAAATCCTTTCCCCCTTTTATATGAAATCGTAAGGGAAAAAAAAGATTTGACTTTTTCCCGAAAATGGGCAACTTCAAGAACTGAAAAATGATCGGTTTTCAGTGCAGGTTTTCCCTGACTTGGCGAGATGGGTCTGTTTCCAGATGAATGAATCCCTTGTCTGATATATTTCCCCAAAAATTCCTTAAAAGTTTTCAACGTTTACTCCATGATTAAAATGAATAAGCTTTATAGTAATTTTGGAATACTTTATGATCAGTAAATTTAGGATGATTAGGAAATTTTAAAGGAATTGAATAAGTGACTAAGTTATTAAAAAAAAAAAAAAAAAACATTAGAACTGTCTGCTTTTCAACTTTATTTTTTTCTTATTGTTTATTACTATACCAATTTTAAGGATTTAGACACATATTGAATAGAGTACAGGAATACTTACGCCAGTGCGAAATCAGTTAACTTGTTATTGTTTTTAGTAATGGCTCTAGAATTTTTATGTTCTCATCATAAGACAGAAAAATTAATAATAATTATATATATATACATATATATATATATATATATATATTTATATATATATATATATATATATATATATGTTACGCAAAATGCGGATAATTGCCAAATGCGTACATTTTGCAATTAATTTTGCCTATTGTGTACAATTTGCAGGCACCAAGCGCTACAAATTGGAATTGGCACTTCATGAAATATGCAGCAATTTACCTAAAATGTGTATGGATTCTTTTAAGTTGCCTAATTCACAGATTAGGGAGCCTATTTTAGTAGACAAGTTGACTGGTTCCTACATACATACATATACCAAAGGCACTTCCCCCAATTTTGGGGGGTAGCCGACATCAACAAGAAACAAAAACAAAAAAGGGGACCTCTACTCTCTACGTTCCTCCAGCCTAACCAGGGACTCAGCCGAGTTCAGCTGGTACTGCTAGGGTGCCACAGCCCAACCTCCCACATTTCCACCACAGATGAAGCTTCATACTGCTGAGTCCCCTACTGCTGCTACCTCCGCGGTCATCTAAGGCACCGGAGGAAGCAGCAGGGCCTACCGGAACTGCGTCACAATCGCTCGCCACTGGTTCCTGATTAAGGAAAATCAATTATTGTGGCACCATAAGCAGTTGATATGTTGATATTGAAGTCTAGATACAGAACCCTTGTTAGATCGTGCAAGAGAAGCAAGAAAGGGAACGTTTTCTTGAAAGATTTGATAATAAGCTGGTTGAGGGTAACTATGTACCGCAAGGCTGCTGTACTGTCAAGGTCTGTAGTTATTACTACATTCAGAAGAAGTATAAGATTATACTTTGGCACTTGTATTATTCTCTCTCTCTCTCTCTCTCTCTCTCTCTCTCTCTCTCTCTCTCTCTCTCAAACTGCATCGTATTGAAGCAGTCTAAAATACTTTTCAACACACCTCACAACTGTTGTAGTTCTACTGTCTGAAACAAGATTTTTCCTTTCCGTACAAATGCTGCTCTTAATTCTAGAACTGGAGGTCAATGGTTCACAAAATGTTGTGCTTCTAAGGAAAAATTGTCAAATGTGTCAGTCATTGTCGTCCTAATAACAATAAATGAAAAAATAAGTGTTAAGTAAAATGTTTATCTTAGAGAATTAATATACCTTCCACCAGGGTATTTAATTTTGTTTAATTGTATATATGATTATTCTTTTATAGGGCATATGATGATGATGAGGATGCGATTGAAGTATGTCTGTTTTCATTATTTATTATGCATTTCTTTTTTATTATGTATTATGCATTTCTTTTTTATTATGTATTATGTTCCTTCTTTTATTCCGTTCCTAGCTTAAGAGTAACTGTGGGGAAGGTGTCAATGTAGAGTTTAAGCATAAGAATTTATTATATATGAAAGTGAATTACATGGAT
>NC_090743.1:11117239-11122239 GCF_036898095.1 Palaemon carinicauda
CTATTGTATTTTTTTTTTCTTGCGTGGTAAAAAAAAAGGTGATGGATTGTCACACTGTTTTATTTTTTTTTCTCTCTGTCATACCCTTATTTTTGTTTCTTTTATATTTTATTGGAGTTTGGAATAAATGTATTTGAAATATACAATGTTACAGATAAATACAGATTTAATTCTTTCTTTTATATTTTATTGGAGTTTGGAATAAATGTATTTGAAATATACAATGTTACAGATAAATACAGATTTAATTCTTTCTTTTATATTTTATTGGAGTTTGGAATAAAAGTATCTGAGATATACCATGTTACAGATAAATACAGATTTAATTCCAGTTTTTAATTTTATGTTGTATATCTTTATGTACTTATTTTCACTGTTTTTGTTGGTAGTTAACTTTCCTTTTTTATTTATTGGTGCTTTATGTGAAAAGTAAGAAGGAAGTAAAAGTCATTATTAAAAATATTTATCACCACTGAGGCGATAAGACTAGCTAATGATATACTCGAAGATAAATTTGAAATTTGCATATATTATCTAACAAAAAAAAATCCTTTTTTATTTATTGGTGTTTTATGTGAAAAGTAAGAAGGAAATAAAATTCGCTACTAAGAATATTTATCATCACTGAGGCGATAGACAAGCTAATGATATACTCGAAGAGAAATTTGAAATTTGCATATATTATCAAAAAAAAAAAAAAAAAAAAAAAGAATTATCCCTCCCGGCAAAATTCGCTTTGTATTGTCAATGTGGCAACATTTTGAAGTATTTCGCACGATTGGAAGTATCAGTTCCTTAATTCAGGTATGACTCTGCAAAATCCTTGCACGCTGGATAACCCTTTACGAATTTGTTAATTACTCAATCGTAACAACAATTATTGGTTTGCCTTCGAATGTCTTCTTTTCCTCTTGGATTTTGTGGATTTTATATGATTATTATTACTTCTTTTAATGTCACTTGATTTCGAACTCCCATTGTCACTCTAGGAATATAAATACACATTTATATTTACTGTATATATATATATATATATATATATAATATATATATATATATATATATATATAAATAAATTTATATATATATAAATTTATATATGTATAAATTTATATATATATATATATATATATATATAAATTTATATATGTATAAATTTATATATATATATATATATATATGTATATATGTATATATATATATATAAATATATATAGGTGTATATATATAAATATATATATATATATATATATATATAGATATATATATATATATATATATATTTATATATATATATGTAATATATATTTCTGTATATTTTTAAGAGATACCTTTGATTCTCTTGGATTATAACTAACAAATGATGTATATTCGACGCATATGTATTTTGGTTTTGCAACAAGCTGAGATTGAGACATTACAAAATGAATTTATTACTGTAGTTTTGTATACATGTTTGAGTGAATATTGAGAGAAAAAAGCTGGTAAGCTATACGTCACTCATGGGGCAGACTTTCTTGCCTTAATTTGAGTATTATATATAATATTTACGTTCATTTATGTTTTTTTTTATCCCTTTTTTTCTTTATTTCTTTAATGCTAACTTGCCATCACGTGAATGTTATTTTAGCCCTCTTTAATATTTTCTTAAGT
This sequence comes from Palaemon carinicauda, assembly GCF_036898095.1. Classification (NCBI taxonomy): domain Eukaryota; kingdom Metazoa; phylum Arthropoda; class Malacostraca; order Decapoda; family Palaemonidae; genus Palaemon; species Palaemon carinicauda. The sequence goes on from NC_090743.1 coordinate 11,118,893, forward strand.
GTACAGATTGTTGTTGTTGTTATTTTTTTTCTTAGTCTACAGAGTCTTGTGATTTATAAGGTAGGGCTCGAGGTTGCATCCTGCTTCCTTAGGAATCCGTTGCTTTTCTCATTATTGTGCTGTTTCTAGAGGCATGCTTTTTTTTTTCTTTCTTTCTTTCAAAATTCTGTGGCCATATCGGCTCCTTCCTTCTCAAGATTCCTTTTAAATGACTTGGGTGTGGTCCCTAGTACTTCGATGGGTATTGGCACCATTTCTACTTTCATATTCCATAGCCTTTTCATTTTAGTACGTAAGTCTTGGTACTTTTCCATTTTTTATCTCCCCTTATCTTCCACTCTTGAGTCCCACGGTACTGCTACAACTATGGTTTTTTTTTTTTTTTTTTTTTTTTTATCACCTGGTCTGTCCTTATACTGTAGTCCAAGAATAGTTTAGCTTGATCATTTTCTACCACAGCTTGAGGTTGATATTCGTATAATTTGTTGCTGCATTGTATTTGATATTTTGTACAGACTCCAGCCTGTCGTTTCTTGGGACTTTTTTTTTTTTTATCTTAGGCCTTTTTCATTGATTCTGAGTTAGTGCTAAACTGACGATGTGATCAATAAATTTTTCTTTTGCCATACATTTGTTGCATTTTGACGAGATGTTAGTTCCGTCTATTGTTCGTTGAATATATCTTGTTCTTAAGGCCTGATCTTGTACTGCCATCACCACCCCTTCAGTTTTCTTCTTAAGTTCTCCTTTATGTAGCCACTGCCATGTTATTATTATTATTATTTTTATTATTATTATTATTATTGTCGTTGTTGTTGTGGTTGTTGTTGTTTTTATTATTAATATTATTATTATAGTTGTTGTTCTTGGTGTTGCTGTTGTTATTATTATTATTATTATTATTATTATTATTATTATTATTATTATAATAACAACATACATTATAAGATTTTACACGAAAAGGTCCATAAAATGGTTCATGTTTACATATCGGTAAATTTTCCAAACGAATTATAATTACTTGCAACAAAAAAAAAAAGTATAAACTAAAAATAATTATGAGTTTTAGTTTTACATGAATGTGGATAAAAGATATTACAGTAATTTTTAGAGCAGACCTCTATGTCATAAAAAGAAGGAGGTCGTAGATAGTGTTCCTCTATCATCATCAATCAAGGAAAATTTTATGACATTCTTTATATGTGTATATATCTTACTTAGGAATCTCTTTAGCTTGCTGTGGTATACTTGAAACAGACAATATACCAGCTAAGTATTCAGGAAATTAGGAATGATTTATATTTGAACAGTCTCATTCAAACATGAAATATAGTTTATAGTGCATTCTCTTTCTCTCTCTCTCTCTCTCTCTCTCTCTCTCTCTCTCTGTGGGTAGGAAACGTAACATCTGTATAAATCATGTTTAATAGCACCTCTATCATCCTTTGATATATTTAACGCAGTTCAGAGTGCTCTAGTTATAAACTTATTTTTCAGAGTATATTTGATTTAAGATTAAGGAATGATTTGTGTTCTCGCAAGGCCATTAAAACATAAAACTTGTAATATAATACAATTCATCTCTCTCTCTCTCTCTCTCTCTCTCTCTCTCTCTCTCTGTAACGTATAAAGCACGCATTGCAATATCCTCTCTCTCTCTCTCTCTCTCTCTCTCTCTCTCTCTGTAACGTATAAAGCACGCATTGCAATATCCAATCTCTCTCTCTCTCTCTCTCTCTCTCTCTCTCTCTGTAACGTATAAAGCACGCATTGTAATCTCTCTCTCTCTCTCTCTCTCTCTCTCTCTCTGTAACGTATAAAGCACGCATTGTAATCTCTCTCTCTCTCTCTCTCTCTCTCTCTCTGTAACGTATAAAGCACGCATTGTAATCTCTCTCTCTCTCTCTCTCTCTCTCTCTCTCTCTCTCTGTAACGTATAAAGCACGCATTGTAATCTCTCTCTCTCTCTCTCTCTCTCTCTCTCTCTCTCTCTTCGGGGGAATCATTGGTAATGTTTTACGAGATGTATATTAAGGCAATTGCCTTTTATGCTTTGGGCGTGACAGTTGAACGGGAAAGATGATTGATGAAATGGGGAGATAGCGAAGAGGATGTAGATGATTTCCGTCTCTCAGACCTTTGGATGGGTTAACCTTATTGCCAATCGTATCGAGTCATTTGCATTTTTTCATTTGTCTTTTCATTCCTCTTGTTCCCTTTCTGTGTTTGTTGCGTGCGAGGCTTGACATTTGATGGTTTGATTGTGTCTATGCTTGCGTGTATGTGTTTCTTTTTTTAATACTTCCTTTTTTATTTATATTTTTTTATGTATTCGTAGTTATTTTTTTTTATTTAATTGTCAATATTGATGGTATCAAATATTTTATGGATTTTGCTTAAAATTAGGAATTTAGATATTTGATTGTATTTATAATCTTTTTTCAAATAATTCCTTTTTTATTCATGTTATTTACGTATTCACAGTAATTTTTTAGATTTAGTTTAGATTGAGTATGGTATTAGATATTTTAAGATTTGTTGTTTAAAATATTTCATTTAATTACTTGATCTCATTTCAATTTTCCCTTTTTATTTTCACTTTGTCTCAATTTATATTTGATATTAATATTTCATAAACTGGTTTTATGTATAGTTTGAGATTTTCGTTCATACTTTTAGTTGGTTTTTATTGAAATGCTATCGACAAATAGAAAAAATGATTTGACATAAACCGGGCTTCAACGTGTTGAGCAAGCTACATTTTGTTTAATTGGATTGTTTATGTCATTTGGTAATTCATTTAAATTACCGGCATCATAGTAAATATCTGAATATTTTGAAGATGTGGAATAACCTTTTTTTAGTGTTTATTAGTGGTTATGAGACATATGTTGATAAAACAAAACAAAGGGCAATGAAGTTACATAAGAAGCCTTCACAGAATAGAATTCATGTATTTAAAAAGCAAGGAAGAGTAAAGTAATTCATAACCATGAAATCTCGGTAAACTGATTGTAATAAGTTAAACTGATAACAAGTAACAGTAAGGTATGTGTGTCACAGTTGAATTGAGTGATGTGGTATGTCCATGACTGGTGAACGCCAGACTGGGGTTCAAGTCCTGCCTAAACTCGTTAGTTTCTTTGGTCGCTCTAACTTCACCATCCTTGTGAGCTAAGGATAGAGGTTTGGAGGAGCCTATAGGTCTATCTTTTGAGTCATCAGCAGCCATTGCCTGGCCCTCCTTGGTCCTACCTTGGGTGGAAAGGGACTTGGGCGCTGATCATATGTATGTATAATCAGTCTTTAGGGCATTGTCCTGCTTGCTAGGGCAATGTGACTGTCTC
>NC_090743.1:11129739-11139739 GCF_036898095.1 Palaemon carinicauda
CTTCACTCAAGAAGCCTCCTGGCAAGTACAGTGGTAGCTTGTTTGCCTAGCATTCGCATGGCTGCAGATCGATCCCCACCCGGGACCGTGAGGTAAAGTTGTTTACTGGAGAGGCCACTGCTGTGGGTGGGCACGAGAATTTGGGGTGGGCTTGCCAGGCTGACGTTCTGGTGAGCATATATTCTAATGAAACTGGAACTGAAATCAGACACCTTTAAAGCATATACCTTTAATTCCTATATAATCAGTCGAAATCGATGGTTTTCATATTTGAAAACTTAATAAAAGTAGTGGGACAATAAGTTATTTTTGTTTTACATTTTTATATAAATGTACTTTTGATACATAAATTAATCTGAACACAATCATATGATGATGATTGAAAAATGAGATCCAATTGTGTTTTTCTTTTTGAATAAAACTTTTGCACGTATCATTGCTGTTACTCTTCCGTTATTTGTAATACTTTTTGATAAAAATTGTATATATAAAGTAATTCTTGTAATAAGAAGCCATTTTTTGGTTGGTTTGTAATTCGAAAACTAGCCAATCATCTTTTCTGTGTTATAACCTTTTACACTCCGTAAGGTTATGTTGTTTTTGAGAATTACTGTTGAGAAGCTTCGTTTTTGGTTTAAAAAAAAAAGGAAAAAAAAAAAAACATTTCTATAAAGGTGTGTATGATTTGTCTATTTTCTATGTAAAAGTGTGATTCGTGATTCGGAACTCTAAATTAAGTTTTTTTTTTTTCTTTTGTATCGAGATATGATTTTTTATTGATATAGAGAAATTTTATAAATTTTGATGATATTAGTATGACTTGTTTGCTTATTACAGAATATTTTTTTTTTAATATGCAAGTTTGATACTTTTTTAACATTTTCTGATATATATATATATATATATATATATATATATATATATGTTATAGGTATGTTTGATATCGCTTATTAAATTATAATTTTTTTAAGAGGAATATATTTAAAATATAGAACTTTTTATTTTCTATTTTACTACAGACTTGATTTTTTAGAAATAATTTTTGGAAGTTTGATTCGTGAAATATAAACTATTGTTTTCCTTATTCATGAATATATAAAAAAAATAATCACCCGATTATATATATACATAATTTTTTTTTTTGCTCTAGGTTAGATCCAAATTATAGAATGCTTCCCCATAAAAGGTTCTTCAAAACGACCAATAGATTATTCCCGTCGATCAGACACAAAATTACTAGGTGTGAGAGATGGTGTTTAGTGAATCGCAATGATGGTGATGATATAGCTGATAGTAACGTTGATAGTGATGATGGTGACGGTTTTAGCTGTGGTGGCGATAGTGGTGTTGAGAGACGTGTGACCCGTGACTGCGAGGTTATGGGAACGTCTTAGCTTTGACCTCCTCCTCGTCCACCTTTCCCCTACCCGTCATCTTTCCCACCCCCTATTCCCCTCCCCCGCCCTTCCTTTCTTTAACCCATTTCCCCCTGACACCACCCCCCAGTCACAGTTTCGTGGGGCACCCATACGAAATTTAATTGGGGTTTTCGCTTATCTCACCTTCCTCCATCTCTCTCCTCCCTTACTCCTCATCTCCTCCCTTACTCCTCATCTCCTCTCCTCTCCCGGTGGCGGATGTAATTTGTAATTTGTAAAAAATCTGCGAAAACTTATAAGAATATGATCTATGGGTATTGGAAAGGTGTGGGAAGACATGCCTCTTTTTTTCCCTTTTATCTTTTCTCTTATCTTTTTTTCTTGTCGTCCATTGTATGGAATGGAGAGCAGATGCTCGTCATCTTCTCTTACATGACGCAATTTGGACGAGACACGTGGAATTCTCGTGTTTCTTCATCGCCCCCAAAGCTCAAAGTTCAGCTGATCTGGTTCTTCGTCCTTTTTCTGACAGCTCTCTCTCTCTCTCTCTCTCTCTCTCTCTCTCTCTCTCTCTCTCTCTCTCTCTCTCTCTCTCTCTCTCCATTGGCCATGAATATGGGTTTTCATCAGCGACTTGGGCTGGAAAATGAAATGAGCAATTTCCATATAGTTTCAGAGTATTATGCTAAAACTAAAGAATTAGTATATGTGGAAATATGAATTAATCCGTAGAGTTCCATTCCCCTTTGTATCATTTATAATAAATAAATAAATATATATATATATATATATATATATATATATACATATATATATATATATATATATATATATATATATATATATATATATATATATATATTTATATATATATATATGTGTATATATATATATATATATATATATATATATATATATATATATATATATAGTTCCATTCCCCTTTGTATCATTTATAATAAATAAATAAATATATATATATATGGGTACTTATATTTTGTATATTTTGTCTCTCCTCTGAACATATACCCCTATTTTCCTTTTGCTAAAGCAGAACTTTGCTTTATGACGTTATGGGTTTCTTTTGAAAGTCATAGAAACTGTGCACTATCGTATAGTATCATGTTTACATTTCAGCTGTTTTGTTTTTGTGAAATTGAGACAATGTTATCTCACTACCTGCTCAGGCTTTATTCCTGATTATTCATACTAAAAGATATTTTTGTTTTTTTAATTCCATTTTATGTCTTTCTTTTATACATGTAAGATTAGAATAGCTCGCCAGCAAGTTATGTATGATTCGGTAAGAGGGAAGTTAAAGGATGTTGAGAAAATTTCGTTAAAAACAATTTCGGCAGCTTTTCTGTTTGGCTCAGAATGTCCTTGTAATACCCGTCTGGCACACTCTTCCCCCATTTACTTTGGGTAGGGGTATAACCAAGGGTTGTGGTGGCCTATTTGGTAACGTCCCTGACTGGGGATCGCTAGACTGGGGTTTAAGTCCCGCCCAAACTTGTTATTTCTTTTAGTGGCTGCAACCTCACTATCCTTGTGAGCTAAGAATGGGGGCTATTGGGGGAGCCTGCTGGTCTACTTGCTGAGTCATCAGCAGCCATTGCCTAGCCGTCCCTGGTCCTAGCTTGGATGAAAAGAGGCTTGGGCGCTTATCTTATGTATATGGCCAGTCCATAGGGCATTGTCCTACTTGCTAGGGCAATGTGACTGTCCCTTGCCTCTGTCATTCACGAGTGGCCTTTAAACCTTTAATTAGTCCTTGGTATAACTCTCCGTCAGTGTCGTTGTTGACATGTCATCACTCTACAGTGTCCGTTATTGGTTTTCTCCCTACTTCCTGTCTCCCTTGGTTCTTAACAAGCAGTCTTTTTAAAATGTGAATTTGTCGTCTTAAAAGATCACTTATTGACATGCTTTGACCCCAGTTAGATAAATGATTCAGTTAATTTTAAACATCTTTGATAGAAGGAACTCAAGGAATGTAATACAGTATTCACATATGTCTATGAGCTTTCTATTCAATTTTCAAAGGATGATCAGTGCTGTACAATAGTAGAAATGACATTCACTCTGATTTGGTAATTTTAAAATTTTCAATCAATGAAAAAGAACTATAACTATCCATGTATTATTTAGTCTACTTTATTAACAAAGATTTGTTTTATTTGAGAAAAAACAATTTTTCCCAACAATCATACAAATTTAGAAAAAGAATAATTTAGTCCTTTTTCAAGACATACCGTCAGTCAAACTCTTCAGTGTAAGGCATAATATTAAATAAAGATAATCCTATTTTTTGTTCCCTAGAAACTCTCCCCATTCAATGTATCCTGTTTTCTATGACCCGTGAACTATATACTATTCAGGCAAACTCGTACTTCGGTCCATCAAGTTTGTTGGATCACTTTCCGTTTCCCTTCCCGGCGCCTGTCAGTCTGCCAGTACGTTGATGTCCTTGGGGGACTGATTGATTGATTTGGTAGTTCAAACTAGCGTCACAACTACCTCGATCATCGACGTTGTGTGTCCTTGATGGTGTTGGAGAGGACTGTGACAAATGAGTACTTTTTTAAAAGTCCAGTAGAATACTTTACTGAAAGTGCTAACTCTGACCATGTGTTTTCACTATTTATTTCGTGGCTATAATACTGTGCGTATTTTATGCTCATAATGTGTCAGCTGTTGTGTCGTCCTATCTACTCTCTCTCTCTCTCTCTCTCTCTCTCTCTCTCTCTCTCTCTCTCTCTCTCTCTCTCTCTCTCTCTCTCTCTCTCTCTCTCTCTCTCTCTCTATATATATATATATATATATATATATATTATAAATCATCATATGTTGCTAGTTCACTGCAGGACAAAGGCATCAGGCATGGCCTTCCGCACGCGTTGGTTTATATATATATATATATATATATATATATATATATATATATATATATATATATATATATATATATATATATTAAAGAACGCTATAGAACAGGTCACCTTATAACCAACGAGTAAATGATAGCCCTTCCCTCGAAAGTGAGAAAGATTATAAGGGTCAGGGAAAATCAAAGCAGGATCAGAATTTCAAATGAAGGTTGCAGAAGGAAAGAAGCAGTCAATGAAGGATATAAATCAGATGATCGTCGGTTTCAACAAAGTAAATTTGATAAAGAGTATCCTGACAAGTGTTACAAGGCTTCCTAAAAGGATGAGATATGTTTTTATTACTATCAGCATAAAAGTGACCAAAAGAGAGAGAGAGAGAGAGAGAGAGAGAGAGAGAGAGAGAGAGAGAGAGAGAGAGAGAGAGAGAGAGAGGTCACTTCGTGGTGGGAGGTGAGCGAGATCGTTAGCCAAACGAACTTATCTTTATTCAATTTGATCAAGAAGGAAGAAGAAAGAAGCATTTGAAATAAAAATGAAAGAACTTTAAACAAAGATGTATAAGTTCAACATAAAGTTTAAAAATACCGTTCAAGAAAAAAAAATAAAAAAATTAAACAAGGTTTTCTTAAACTAGATCTAACATTACATTTTATCCAAATTAATTTATTAATTGGACGGGAGGGGAAATAAGAAGAAACTGTTTTAGAAGCAATCAATTGGTCTAAACTACAGGATCCACATTAAGACAATTTCATTAAATGTCGATTGGGAAATATACTTATAATTTTTTTTTTTATTTTTATAAATTTCTTTGAGTACATATTTGTAATTATTGTGTACACAGTTTTTTATGTTTGTCTTCTGGAAATCCAGAGCGTGATACAAATAAGCTCCCCCCAAATTTTTTTATTTTATTTATTTTTTTTTTTATTTATTTATTTTTTTTTTTTAACTATGTCAAAGAAGATAAATAACAGATATGTAATGACCGGGTGGCTGCAATACTTTGCGAGTTGGGAGAGACATAAAGGTACTCAAAACACAGTACTGGAAGAGCAGTCACGTGGAATAATGTGGGCTAGCGTGAGTGCTTGACAAATGATCCCCTTTCCAAGAGAAAATATAGAGAGACGGAGGAGGATAAGCAGACGCCATTGTCTCTGATTATAGGGTAAGACTCTTTACATTCTGTATCGGGATCTGCAAGAATAGATTACGAGTGCCATAGTGTCTCGTGCCGGGTAATCATAGGTCAAGAGGCGCCAAAAATGCAGGCTACGCCCGTTTAATCAACTCTTCCAGGCGCCGTGAAAACACGCTAAAGGGGCCCTCCGGTGGCGTGATCACAGTCGTTTCTCTTCCAGGGAGGCGTACTGTTACCTGCAGGTTCAAGAGGTTGAAATCGGCAAACCCCCCCCCCCCCCCTCCCCCCTTCACCATCGACCCCTAGAGGGAGAGAGATAGAGATAGAGCGATACACATCCCTCGGTATTTTGCAATCTTCTTGGGGGAGTGACGATAGATCGGAGTGCCTCATTATCGCTGGCGTTATCTGCCGATAAGAATTTTTATAGCTTCTTTTGCGATGATGCCTTGTGAGGCCATCATTGCTTGTTTAGCATTAACTGGCCGTTGGCGAAGATATTTCGGGTGTTTTATGCTCGTCGATAAACGTGTTTTTAATGATTTAAGGCTCCACGCTAGTTTCTCTGAGATATGGATGGTTACTCGAAGTAGCTTACATGTTACGCCATCAATACTCCATTTTTTTTAATGAGGCGACATCGACTCACAGCGGTGCCCTTTTAGCTCGGAAACGTTTACTGCTATCTAATTGGTTAGAATTATCTTGTCCAACCAATCAGCGATCAGGAAACTTTTCCTAGCTAAAAGGGCACTCCTGCGAGTCGGTGCAAATCTGCCTCACTAAAAAGAATTGACTAAAGTGATTTTGCTGTGTATTTCTTATGTCGCTATGGTTTATTGATTGTATTTTAGAGGTAGCGTCAATGGTTTTTATTCATCTTTATTTATATTTGTGTGTTTCATGTGCTCATTTGTGCCTGCATCCACATATATCTGTTTAGTTTACTTGTGTGATTTCATAAAACCAGAGAAATATTCGTATGTACTCGCGCGCATACACACACACACACACACACAAACATATATATATATATATATATATATATATATATATATATATATATATATATATATATATATACATATATGATAATTATATTAGTATCACTGATAATTTTAATTTCAAATTCACTGTGTTACGGGATCACAGATTCAGGAAAATTCCTGTTATGATTAATATTTGAACCTTGGCGACAAGTATAAATAAGGGTAGAATGTAAGATTTGGCTCATTTAGATGAATGAATTAAGTCTTACTGTTTACCTTTTTATGTTGAAAGCTATTTACCGCTTTTATATATATATGTATATATATATATATATATATATATATATATATATATATATATATATATATATATATATATATATATATATATATATATATATATATTCAAATAAGCCATATATTTTTGATGCATTAATGTCTAGGTTTTCTTAACGACCTCGGGATCAGAGCCCCAGGAAAAATCACACGAAGACAGTAGCTTGTGACCGGCTGGGAGTCGAACCCTGGTCCAGGAAACTTGTATGTACAGTGACATACCACTTGTCCAAGTGTATGTCACTGTTCATACAAGTTTCCTGGACCAGGGCTCGACTCCTGGCCGGTCAGAAGCTATTGTCTTGACGTGATTTCGCTTGGGGCTTTGATCCTGAGGTAGTTAAAAGAATCCAGACATTTATGTATCAAAAATATATGGCATATTTGAATATATATATATATATATATATATATATATATATATAAAAGTATACATATATATATATATATATATATATATATATATATATATATATATATATATATATATATATATATATATAGTTCTACAGGACATAGTTGTGTTTGGTGAATCACGAGAGGAATTACAAAGGATAATACAAGATTTGAATAGAGGAAGCAGAATGAAAATTGATATGAATAAAACTAAGATAATATTTAATGAAAATTCATAGACAAATAAGGTTATGGACGAACCTCTCAAGAGATTGTTAATGAATATACATACTTAGGGCTGACAGTAAGTGTTTCCCCAGGACACGACACCGAAATTAGAATAAGGATAAGCTTGTGATGTAGTGCATTTGGCAAACAAAATGAGATTATGAAATGTAAAATGCCCCTTTCACCAAAAAAGAAAATTATTAGCCGAGATGGTCCTCCAGTTTTAACGTATGCATCAGAGATTTGGGCCTTATTAAAGCCTTAGAACATAAGTTAGTTCAGCCTAGTTTCATCTCAAAGAGCTATGGAAAGAATAATGATGGGAATAATACTAGGAGGCATAAAAAGAGCAACAGGGATACGAGAGCAAACTAAAGTAGAGGTTATTCTAACAACATGTGAGAGAAAGAAATGGACACGGGCTGTGCATAAAATGCGAATGACTGATAATAGACATTAAGAATAACAGAATGGGTCCCTACAGATTCCAAAAGAACCTGGGGAAGGAAGAAAAGACGATGGATTGACAAACTCAGAAAGCTTGCTGTTGACGGGGATAGATAGACCACAAACAGATGCAAGTAGAATGACATGTCTGAGGCTTTTGTTCTGCAGTGGACTAGTAACAGCTGAGTATATATATGTGTGTATATATATATATATATATATATATATATATATATATATATATATATATATATATATATATATATATATATATATATATATATATATATATACAAAAACACACTCCTTTATTTTGTATTTTATATTTTTTTAATTCCATATCATCTAAGTGTGCAGGAGATTATAAAACACTGTTCTGGCAGTCTATTTATAATGAAAAAAACGTTAGATATCTGATCTGGGCCAAGTGATCCTTCCTCAAAGACTGGAGGTTTGTTTACAAGTGAATAGATAGCTTATATATATTTCACATTTATACCCAAGTAAATAGCAAAAACGTAAACGGGAATCGTCACTGATTGATTGATATTTATGTTGATCCAGATGTCACTACTTGATGCTCGGTCGTGCGTCTGCTAGTCTCTTCTGCAGTTGGCCCTTGAATATATATATGAAAAGAAATAGAGAAAGAGAGAGTTTGAAATTGCAAAATAAAATCCTACCACTGGTCTCATGGTTTTTGCAATATTTATGAAAGATGTGTTTCAAGGACTTTGTTATGAATTCACGTTTGAAGGATGTCTGGAGAGAAATGACGTATATCAAGAAATTTCAAGACAAGATTTTTATATTTCTTATCCCGTAACATCTCCAACCTTTACTCCGTTTAATATCATAACCTATTAGATTCAAGTCAGGATAAGTCATATCTTTGCACAATTTCTTTTAATGATTTTCAGATGTTTATTTCTTCTATGTATTAACCTGTGCTATGCGTTTCTTCATGTTCACTTATGGTTATTGTGTTCCAAGTGCTTTCCAAGTAATTTTATTATTTTTTTATTTATTTATTATTGAAATGCATTATCCTGTTGGTCGTCCCTGCTGAATTTTTTCCATCTACGATCTCCTCCAACAATCGCCAGTCCCTTTACTCCGTATCGCCAGCCTTACAAGCCCCCAGCAAAGCAACATGTAACGAAAGATTTAAATGCCACAACACATGTCTTCATGCAGACAGACACTTGCAAGCCACCGATGACACCCCCTACACGGGCTATATCCATCACAAACCGAAGGCTTTCTTAATTAACATATATGGCAAAGAAGACTGGGTCTCCATTGATCGCCTAAAACCTGCGTATCTCCCGCAAAATGACCCGAGTATTCTTCACCTCTCTAGGACAGGGCACCTTATTTCACATGTATGTCTGCTTTAGGAAGGCAGCAATGTAATACATGTGTATTTCATACATGCTCATACACTGTAATGTAAGTGCCCTCTCTCTCTCTCTCTCTCTCTCTCTCTCTCTCTCTCTCTCTCTCTCTCTCTCTCTCTCTCTCTCTCTCGGATATTATCGGATAGGAAATATAGATTTTGATTATTTATTAATGTCCTCTCTAAAAAAAAATTCAATATAGATTATCAGCATAGCTGTTTTCTTTTTACCTACATTTTTTGATATTCGATTTAGCCTTCAACTCTCCGGTTTCACTGGAATTAGAAAGTCTTTCATAAAATTCCGTACCACTAGTTACATGCTTTATTGCTGTGTGCACCAAAATGCTTTAGTTTGTCGAAAGTCTCAGTATCGTTTCAGTTTTTACAAGCTAGGAGCATTATTACTATGAATAATCTTCCTTTTTTAATCAGGTTAGATCCATCATGACTGTACACACTCATTGAAGAGTTAATTATATCTTCTTAATCCTCTTATTGGGGTAATTCAAGATGTTCTTCAAGGGGTCGAATTTCTACTGATATTGACGAACAAATCCAAGAATGTGTGAAATTAGAAAACTATGTTATTAATATTTCATGTCAGGTTATTCTAGGATATTATAATTTACATCCTTCGTACATATGGCTTTCTTCCCATATTATGATTCTATTATTTTTTATATTATTTTTTAATCCTTTTTCACAACTGTCCAACCTAAGTTTAAAATTGAGAGATTTCTTACGAAAGTTTTTCGTTGTTTTTTTTTTTTTTTTTTTTTTTTTTTTTT
>NC_090743.1:11144739-11147239 GCF_036898095.1 Palaemon carinicauda
AATGACATCATGCCTAATTACCTTGCTGTAATTCTGGATTCTATGGTGAGCTTTATCTAAATTGTTTCACAATTTTTAGATATTAAATTAGTGTATTGTTATACCATGGTGATATATGAGCATAATACTTGGTCGGAATTGCTCTTCATAGTCAAGAGGTTCATATATATATATATATATATATATATATATATATATATATATATATATATATATATATATATATATATATATATATATATATATATATATTACGTATATATTATGTATATAAAATATTATATATATATATATATATAGATATATATATATATATATATATATATATATAATATATTATATATATATATATATATATATGAATTAACCCATCATGTTACAGTTATGTCATTTTAGGGACGCGAATTTTGAAATTCGCATTCCGAATGATAGTAATCGATACGTGTTATTTTCCTTTGCCCATATTTTGTCAATCTTCGAAAATTTTTGATGCCACTTTTAGCAGACGGCGTTTGCCCTGAAACAGGCGAGTGTCAATGAGAGTGAAATTACATCAGTGGAAGTGTAATTACTTTTGCCAGTGACCTCTAGCAAACATCAATCAGTTGCCACCGCCCTTTTGAGACTCGAGAAAAGAAGGATCTATCACCTGATGACGTCTGATACGGAGATCCTGTTGCTGTTCCCTATCGAAGGAACCCTAAAAGGATTCCGGTTGGCAGTGGGTTCCCCTTCGCCTGATTTGTGTTGCTGACAGAGACTGGTCAAATAAGGATTTTGAAATATTGACGTTGCACTGAGAGAAAGAAAGAGTTACTGGAGTTTTTGTGGTGACTTATTTTGATGTATTGGCAAAGTGTGCTTGGGTATTTTGATTACTGGTACAGGACTAGTGCTGCAGTACGAACTGGAATTCAGAGGGTTTTATTAGCACAAGATTAGCAGAAATGACTTGGTAAACCGTTCACAAGTTTTGCTAAATACACTTTGACATTTAAAGGATTGATGTTGTAACCATTTTCTTCTAATGGGACCTATTCATCTCTAAGAAAGATAAATTGACTAGGGAAAAGGAAAAATTAGCAGTAAACAACTATTACACATAATTTTTAAATTGCCCAACTTATTAGAATTGTGTATTACTCGAAGTATTTTTGACCCATCAAGTCAGTCATATGGAAGTTCTTGTTTACTAATTTGGTTATGTGAAATAAATTGCTGATAATAAATATTCAAAACAAATTATTTGTTTCAGTCACTACAACTATTGCAAACGAAAGAATTTTAATCTGTTAGTAATAAATCTTAAAATTATTGATTGGGCTGTTGTATTCGAGTTCTATGTTAAATTAGTTTTTATTAAACACTAGCAGTTTTTTTTATTAAAAGAGTCAATGTCCATGAATTGACTTTAATGTCTCATAAACAAAACATGAGTGAATGTAAGTATTATAGAACTTGATACGCTCTATTGACGCAAAGGGCCTCGGTTAGATTTTGTTAGTCGTCTCTAGCTTGAGTTTTTAATTCAATACTTTAGCTGCTTTCTGAGCAAAGATCTGGCAATAATTTTAGTCATCTGGAAGCGTTTTAAACGTTATTGATGATGTCTGAGGAAAGATCTGGCTGTAAAATATTTTAGTTAAAGTAAACCTGTTAATTAGGAGGTTATTTGCAGTTAATTTATTATTATTATTATTATTATTATTATTATTATTATTATTATTATTATTATTATTATTGTTATTATTATTATTTACATAAACCCCAGTAAAAACCATTAGTTTTAAAGCAACCTCTCACAGAATAGAAAGTCACAAGTGAGTAAACAAAGAACATGGAAATTAAAAATGCAAATAAATGTATATAATCGTAATGAAATGATAACAAGAATTCGTGAAACTGGACTGTCTAATAAGCAATGGCAAGTAATTCACTGCTAATACAGTAATATTTTATTTTAATTACATTTGTACGTATGGGTAAATATCGAATATGTTTGCTTAACTTTAGATTGAACTATATTTTAGTTAGAAAATCTGTATTAAACATATTTTTTTCTGATTTATTTATTTTGTTGTTGTTGTTGTTGTTGCTTATTTGCTTTTGGTACTCTTGGATACTTATGTTTGTTTTAGGTAAACCTTTTTCTCATGATTTATTTCGTTTGTAAGGCTTGGTGCGGAGAGCCTTCCTACATAAGATTTCGTGAATTCAAGAATCTTCTCTTTCTAATTTTTTTTTACCTCATTTTAGGTGCATTTTCACATTTATAGCCAGAATTTTAAATCCCACCCTTCTCTGGTCTTGCCTTTTAGATATATTCCTAGATTTTAACAAAATCTTTAAAACGTTATTCTTAACTTCTGTTAGTTTAATTTCTTCATAAGTTTTATGAGTGTTTAGAAGTCCTTGCCATCCCCTACCTACTACTTCAAGAGGGACTAAAGGTTTTCTTTGTTTATTTGTATGTCTTTTCGTCATTTTGCCTGCCAGTCGT
>NC_090743.1:11156828-11166828 GCF_036898095.1 Palaemon carinicauda
TTCAGGTTTTTTTTTTTCCCCAGCTGCACTGAATGGCCTCACTGGTCCCAGTTCTAAATCCACGAATTCAATCTCAAAGTATTTTCACCACATGTTAAGCCCCAAATAAACTGCCAATCATGACTGTAAAATATCCGTGTTTGTGCATGCATATCCGTTGTGAGTGGGTGTGATTGAGTGTTTGCAAACAATCAATCACTCTCACTCACAAAAGATATGCTTGCACAAACACGGACATTGTACAGTTGGCTTCATTAATTCCGGCACACTTCACGGAAGGCTAAAGAGACGTCAGTGTACCGGAATTAATGAAGCCAACTGTACAATCAATGATTGGCAGTGTATTTGGGACTTTAGCATAATGTAAATGTAATGTTTTTCCACCCCACCCCCACCTTGTAAATTCCCATGGTAATAGTATTTTACTAACGAATCTCTGTGGTAACCGTATTCTATTAACAAATGCCCTTGGGTATTAGTATTTTACTAACGAATCTCTGTGGTAACCGTATTCTATTAACAAATACCTTTTGGTAATAGTATTTTACTAACGAATCTCTGTGGTAACCGTATTCTATTAACAAATGCCTTTTGGTATTAGTATTTTACTAACGAATCTCTGTGGTAACGGTATTCTATTAACAAATGCCTTTTGGTAATAGTAATTTACTAACGAATCTCTGTGGTAACCGTATTCTATTAACAAATGCCTTTTGGTAATAGTATTTTACTAACGAATCTCTGTGGTAACCGTATTCTATTAACAAATGCCTTTTGGTAATAGTATTTTACTAACGAATCTCTGTGGTAACCGTATTCTATCAACAAATGCCTTTTGGTATTAGTATTTTACTAACGAATCTCTGTGGTAACCGTATTCTATCAACAAATGCCTTTTGGTATTAGTATTTTACTAACGAATCTCTGTGGTAACCGTATTCTATCAACAAATGCCTTTTGGTAATAGTATTTTACTAACGAATCTCTGTGGTAACCGTATTCTATTAACAAATACTTGTGGTATTAGTATTTTACTAACGAATTCCAGTGGTAATAGTATTTTACTAACTAGTTCCAGTGGTAATAGTATATTACTAACTAGTTCGTAGTAATTTCATAATTTTTAAATTGAAAAAAAATTGTCTTATTTGCAGGGATTTTTTTAAAACTTTTCTTTCAAGGTCACAAATACTTGCCATCCACGTCTAACAGCCACGTGCCGAGCGTTTTATATTTCAACGGAATCTGACATTTAATCTCCGTGTAACTGTAAAAGATGCTAAACTCAAAAGAGACTATTAAGATTTCATCCTCCACAAAAGCAGATCATGAATGTTACCGATGGTATTGTCTCGTGCTATCAGGTCTTTTCGCCCAAACGATTTGCTTCCTCGTGAAGCGTCTGTGAGCGATTGCTGCAAAAACTGGCTTACCCGAAAGGTAATTCGCATTCTAACATCGCGTGGAATTAGCGGGCTGTCCGTCACACTATCTCTGGACTCGTATTTAGCGAGAGAGAGAGAGAGAGAGAGAGAGAGAGAGAGAGAGAGAGAGAGAGAGAGAGAGGATATCTGCACATGGATAGGAGAGCGGTCGCAGTCCTTAGATAATTAAAGTGTACTTTGAAAGAAATTCTGTCGCTGGGGAGAGAGAGAGAGAGAGAGAGAGAGAGAGAGAGAGAGAGAGAGAGAGAGAGAGAGAGAGAGAGAGAGAGAGAGAGAGAGAGAGAGAGAAGGGGGCGGGGAATATCTGCACACGGAGAGAAGCAGAGCAGTCGCAGTCCTTAGATAATTAAAGTGTGCTTTGGCAGAAATTCTGTAGCTGTAAGTTTTATGAGTGTTAACGACGAAAACTGATATTATGCGGCTCTGGTAAAAGAATAACTTTTACGTCCAGTTCTCGCAGTTTCTCTCACTTCCTTCTCCCTGGGGTTTGATGGTTGTTGTTGTTGATGATTGTTTTTGTTGTTAGTAATAGTAATAATAACTTCGGTTGGTCCGCATCTAAAGGAAAGGCTGAACAGTGGAGGAAGGGGGGGGGGGGCTGGAGTTAATGCTAACACTGAAAAAAGAACTAGAACTATTTGAAAAAGGGCAAATCGATAGTCGTAGAAAACCCAAAAGAATCTACTCTTCTTTGCAAGAACTCAAGGCAATAAACGTTTATAAGGGAATCCATTAATGCAGAAAATGTATTCAGGAAAACACAAATAAACACCAAATGATTCCATTAGTAAGGAAAATAAGATCTCACTGAATGATTATGGAATAAAATCACCGAAAATAGTTTTTCATAAAACATTGAAATTCTCATAAAATATTCCTTGAATAACATTTTTGTATGAGAATTATTGACCGTAAGGTTTTTTTCAATTTCGATAACATTTGAGAGGATCTCTCCAAATTTCAGGGTAATGTATTAATTTTTACTTGGAAATTATCCTTGATGATTACTATATTTCTGCCTAGGCTACCCGCATTTGCTCACCTTGAACACGTTGATTTACAATTCCCTTGACGCAATGTGCTATTTTCCTTAAACAATGCCAGGTTTGTTAGCTTTGGTTTCGCCATTTGAAAGGTTGCTTCAGATTTGAAATTAATTTCATATGTAAAGGGAATTTGACGTCAATATAAAAATATAATTAATCTTTCAAAGATAAAGAAAGTTTGACTGAAAGTTGTGACGGGCCATTTTTAGTCTGTTTTGAACGGTAGTAGGTTACAGTGAGACCTGAGAGATCACCAGTGCAATGTACTAAGATAACATAAAGAAGCACAAAAATAAATGATTGCTTTCCGGCTGTTTGCAAGCGGTCAACAGAAAGGAGCTAGGATTGACTGGCAAAACAGGCAAGAAGGTTTCCGCTTAACGTAATGCCATGACTTGTGCTTTCCAACCCACCGGAAGTGTGGTACTTGAACTTGTCTGTACTCATAGGAATTTTTTTTTTTCCTTATAAAAATTTTTCTGAAGGTTTTGCTTTTTCTGTTGTTTTGGAACCCACAATTACAGCCATATTGTAGTCAATGATTTCTGAAATATGCAGAGCACAGGCCGTAGAATAGAAGAATACCAACATAAGATTTAAAATTTTTTACATTATTATCCTTTATTACGGTTTTCTAGGTTATTACGGATAAACCTTTCTATTTGAATATACATCTATATCTTCATTCCATGTCTTATCATGTTAGAAAAGCTTTATTTCTTTATTCTAAGCTCAATAATTGCTCCTGAATCTAATGACATTGTGATTTCAAACCTTTAACCGGCAGTGTTTCCCAACCCTAGGGTAAATTACCCCAGTGGGGTATTGGACCCGAATTTTTGGGGGTAATGGACCCGAATTTTTGGGGTAATAAAGATGTTCTGAAATTGAGTTATTCACATTGAATATTCTGCACTGAGGATGGTTCATTTTGATATCCATTAAAATGGAAAAGTTTGCATTTGTTTTGGATCCTTAACTATAAGCAGCCAATAGCGGGCTACATGATCCATACAGTTCATCAGGTGGCTGCAAAAAAAAACATCCGATGTTACCAGGTATTAGTTCAATGGAGTAATTGATTAGTTGGAAATAAAATTTTGGGGTAATCATTAAAAAAGGTTGGGAAACACTGCTTTAACGGAATGGTCTGATAATTCGTTCAATTTCCAGTTCTTTCCAGTTTTCTACAAATATAATTAACGTATGATTTTTTATTTGATTTTAGAGGTTTATTTCTCGCCCTCCATCAAACACTAAAGGTCTGTTCAGGCGGGCCTTGGTGTATGAAAAAATAATTCCTTTCCAGTTAATATTTTGCTCTGTATCGTTATCAGTTATTTCGCTAGCATTTGTATTCAGGCTTAATAGTTTTCAGGTCACTATTATAACACTTTCTAAAAAGATAAGTCTTCAGGACATTAACAAATGTCCGACGAGACTCGCAATGGCATCTTGAAATTGCTCGTTTCGCAATAAAATCAACCTGAAAGAAAATCAATTCATGAACACTTCTAAAACTATTAGTTATTTGATTCTCTCCATGCAGTGGCCGAGCAATTTGGATAATTATGGCCATTTCTGTCTCAGTCGTAAAAAGAACAACAGAGTACTTGTTAAAGAGGGTTTAAGCGGTTAATGAGTCCTCTGTTTTTTTCAGAATATGAATTACCATTTGGTTATTATTGCTTGGATACCTAATTTGGAAAAAAAATGTCTTAAGCGTGGCATGAAAAACATTAACTATTATGTTTCTGCCGGTATTTTCAAATACGTGGCATACCACTAGAAAATCCAAAATATTATTATATTAGTTTCAATTTATTAACAATAATACAAAGGATTCAATAATGCTGTCACTAATGTGGTTTTATTTTCATTTCAGGTATGTATCCGTAGATAGCCTTCATCACTGGGCGAATAATTTATCTCAAGGTAATGAATACAATTCCACCTTCATTCTATTTCAAACGTATCTTTATCTGACTTTACAAGAAAATATATCTTTGAACAGTCCAATTTTCTGCTATTCAGATTGTTAATGTAGTATGTTTTATGGTTTATTGATAACAGAATATTTTGATTATTGGAATAAAGAGACTAGATTTAACCTTTGTCATATTTTTCATTGATGAAGCCATTCCCATATGTATGTATATATATATATATATATATATATATATATATATATATATATATATATATATATATATATATATATATATATATATATATATATATATATATATATATATTTATATATATATATATATATATATATATATATATATATATATATATATGTATGTATGTATGTGTGTGTGTGTGTGTGTGTGTGTGTGTGTGTGTGTGTGTATTACATCCGTAGTCAGATTTATTATTTGATTCCTTTGATTTCCCTGTAGTTTCTTCAGTAAAATCATCGTTGGTCTCATAAATTCTTTGGCATTTTATTCCAATTACTTCAGTTATTAAGCTTTGTCTTACAATTGTTAAAAATTGCATTGTTCACGTGGTATTAATTTTTCAACAGGAATATATTGTTTTTCAGATATTGTGATCAATGTTTCAGAGACATTACATTTCATTTACTTTATGAATTTGCTTATATCCTACTTATAGAAAACGTATCTCTCTCTCTCTCTCTCTCTCTCTCTCTCTCTCTCTCTCTCTCTCTCTCTCTCTCTCTCTCTCTCTCTCTCTGTTGGACTCTAGTAAAAGCTCTTGAAACGTAGCCTCCTTCGTGATCTTATAATTACTTGTGAATGCAATTAGCAAACTAAAATATATTGAACGAATTTGTATTTTTTCCTGTTGACTTGAATGTGGTAATCACCATCATATGTATAGTTCCTTTAGCATTAATCCCTTTTTTCGCTTTAAGGATATGTTTGTGGTCATATAAATCATATACAGTATTGTATAATTATTATACTGCTTCTAGCTCCTGTTTTATTTAGGGGTTGTTTTGGCCTGATTGGTAACATCTCTGCTTGGTGTTTGCCAGACGGGGGTTCAAGTCCCGCCCAGACTAGTTAGTGCCTTTAATGTCTGCAACCTTACCATCCGTGTGAGGTAAGGTTTGGGGGGTTTGGAGGATCCTATATAGCTATCTGTTGAGTCATCGGCAGCCATTGCCTGGCCCTCCCTGGTCCTAGCTTGGGTGGAGAGGGGCCTTGGGCGCTGATCATATATTATACGCCAGTCTCTAGGGCATTTTCCTGGTTGCTAGGGCAATGTCACTGTCCCTTGCCTCTGCCATTCATTCTGCCTTTAATCGTCAGACGATACCATTACTGAACCAGTAACAACTACTAAAATGTCTTTTGAGCGTAGAATGTTGACCTTGATAATATTTGCTATTTTGTTGCGTATACTGTAATGATTTTATGGGAAACCTTCAGTTACTGTTTAATCCCGGAAATATGAGTAAGACGGAATATTATAGCTCATTTGTATAAGGAAGTGCTGTAATAATGCTGGCAACAATGTACTTTGTTTGATTCATATATATTCATGATAGTGTACTAATAATAATTCAAATCTGCTTCACTTGACTGAGTCATATAAATATTTTTTCATGATTAAAGGATCAGTTCTAGTTTATATAGGTAAAGAAAAATTTGCTTAAAATTAATGAGAAATGTTAACTTAGTTTTTTCAGGATTGAATTTTTCTTAATTGCTTTTTTCAGGATTGAATTTTTCTTAATTGCTTCGTTATAGGTATAGTAACTATCATAATAACCTCACGGTATTGGATTGATCAGACTCCCATATTTTAAGTTTTCGTCTGAAGTAATAATGAAATTGGATCTTATCCCTTTCACCCCCAAAGGACGTACCGGTACGTTCTTGCAAAACACTGTTAATTACATATTTTTACATTTTTTTTTATAATTTTACGAGAAACTTCAGGCAGTTTCCAAAAGAATGAGACCAACCTGACCTTTCTAGGACCAACATTAAGCTTGTTAGAGCAATTTTAAAAAATTATCTAGCAAAATGTGCTCGAAATTTAACCCTAGGGTGGGGGTAAACATTTATTTGGCTTCGTTTCTTTGAAACATCACCGGTTGTAGAATTTCTGGCTAGGGGAATGTGTACATTTTTTTGCATTCCCATTGGAGCTTTTGATGAGATTATGTGGCCTATTTTCTTATGTACAATTCGTTCTCGTGTTTTTAAGTTTTACGGTTATGAATATAATATAAAAGTAGAATTGAATATGTTTATACCACAGAAGTTCTATTTTCTTATGTACAATTCGTTCTCGTGTTTTTAAGTTTTACGGTTATGAATATAATATAAAAGTAAAATTGAATATGTTTATACCACAGAAGTTTTATTTTCTTATGTACAATTCGTTCTCGTGTTTTTAAGTTTTACGGTTATGAATATGATATAAAAGTAGAATTGAATATGTTTATACCACAGAAGTTCTATTTTATTATGTACAATTCGTTCTCGTGTTTTTAAGTTTTACGGTTATGAATATAATATAAAAGTAGAATTGAATATGTTTATACCACAGAAGTTCAATGTTCGTTTTGTCATACTTCATTTAACGGTGAAAGTCAAGCACTTGATCTTGGTTTCTGGAAAAACGAGAACAATAACGTTCAGCATTGTTATTGTTTTCAAGTCCCTGCAATTTCGGATAATTTCGTATAACAGAGGAGAATGCGTACCACACAATAACCTTAGAGAGCTTTTTGAAATTAAAAAAAAAAAAAAAAAAACATTAAGGTTTGCCCTTTAAGCATTCCTTCAGGGTCGGACTATTTCTTTTTGAGGTGGCCATCGATCGTTTGATTGGATAAAGTGTGTCTGAGGTTGGTATAGGATCTGCTTTTTAAAAATTACATATTTTGTCTAAGGTTGATTTAGATACGTCACGTCAACGAAAGGGGGTTACTGGCAATTTCATCGAAAGGCAATTTATTCATCGAAGAAATAAGAGAATTCTATCTAAAGTTTGTCTTAAAATATTTGTTGAAGGAAAGACGAAGTCTGTCTAAGGCTGACCACTGGTCTTTCCTCGAAGATGGAAAAAAAAAACAATACCAGGCTGTCCTCAGAATATTTCGTCAAAGAGTAACAATATTTTTTTCTAAGATTGTCCTTGGAATCTGGAACTTGAGTAATACGAATTCTTTTCTTAAGTTGTCATCATGTTGACAGATAACACTAAAAATATTTCGTCAAAGACAACAAAGTTAACTAAAAAAAAGTGTGAATACACAATTGATGTAAATTTAAAACCTCTTCAGTCTCAAACCATCTGCTGAGTTTGTTAGTTTTGTCAGCTAAGAAATCCTGCATCAAACTAACAGTCAATTAAGAAACCATCATTGCAGTTTTATAGTACTCTACTCATAATTTGTCATATTCTCCATTATTGGTAAATCCTTTACTTATATCTTTTCCTCCTAGCTTAGAACTGCTAACATCAAAACTCTCATTATAACTCCCTGATATTCAGTCATTTTCTAACACCAAACTATGTACTTGTGATTAGGGGTTCGACTGGCTAACCTCGGTGAAGTCATATTATTTTTATTATTCTTCTTTTAACTGGTTTTGCAAGCTGGTAACAACAGTATTGCTAGAAGGTCCTTTCCTGTCATCCTTGAAAATAAAAGTTCCAGCATTCAGTTTAATTAGTTAAAGTTAACAGGAATTATTATGTTTTCAGCCTTTTATTTTTATTTTATCAGAGTTAGGATTAAATGTTTAAGCTATAATTGATGTGATTTAATTGAAAAAGATTATAATTCTAACGTTGTACCCAACGAATATACAGTATGGATGTACCTCACGGTGGTTAAATAAGTTCCGTATATATATATATATATATATATATATATATATATATATATATATATATATATATATATATATATATATATATATATATATATATATATATATATGTATATATATATATATATATATATATATATATATATATATATATATATGTATGTATGTATGTATATATATATATATATATATATATATATATATATATATATATATATATATATATATATATATATTTATTTATTTATTATATGTTTATTTTTGTTATATTTATGGATAACTAGTCATGGATCATTATGATAAAACTTGGGGAAATAATAATTAGTACCTGGTGTATGACAAAATACCTGATTGGAGATTGATTTATGACAATTGTGGAGGAAAATCCACTGAGAAAAAAAAAAACAAATAAAAAAAAGAGTAAGTAGAAAGCCAGTATTACAAATAATAAGAAAATTTATATTCATGGGTAGTTTTAAGATTCCATATTGCGTGTGTGAGTCGTTTGTAAAAGGTATATGTTCCAGAAGTCGTTACCAAAAAACAAGCAGAATTAGTCTTTGGATAATCATTACTTTTGATGGAATGACTTGGCGTAAAACATTGTGGAATGAAGAATTTTGAAAGCAAATGCTTTGGAATGATTCTGCGCTCAAACATTTTCTTATAAGAATAGTAGATGGTAATATTTTTTTTTAATAGAAGGAGTTACAAATATTCTTGTGTTAAATATTTTAACGTAATTTACCTATGTGTATGCGAATGGGGGAGAGTTTTTTGCAGGGTCAGTCGTGAAAAATCTATTGTATAGGATGAATTGATTTATAAAAGCCTTAATTTTCTTGAATTGATTCGTCGGAGAAACATTGAATTTGAGAAATGCACCAGCTTAGATATGGTACATTTACTCTTAATGGAATTAGGAGGTTTAGAATTTTTTTAGGACTCGGACGGAGATTGTGTGCAAATACTATTTTCGCTGTTAAACTTGGGTATGTGAAAATATTCTTTTATGGAACTTTTGTATGTGTGGATATATATATATATATATATATATATATATATATATATATATATATATATATATATATATATATATACATACATATATATATATATATATATATATATATATATATATATATATATATATATATATATGTGTGTGTGTGTGTGTGTGTGTGTGTGTGTGTGTGTGGATTTGGATTTTAGGAATACAATTTATTTTGGTAGTGAATGATTTGTTCATGTCTAAAATTCACTATTTCTTATGGGACCAGTTCCCGAAAAAAACAAAAAACTTTTGTTTATGAAGTATAATATCTGCAAAGGTTGGTTGATTTCAATTTTGTATACATTTTGCAAGTTTGAATTAATTTGAACGTATGTATGTATGAAGCTTTGTATAATTACATTCAGGTATTGATACACTTGATAGAAAACAAGTGAATAACAAAGTACTTGAGAAATGAAGTTCCTAAGGGGGGTTGGGGGAGCCGGTTTGGCTTAAGGATAAATACTTCTAGAGTAATGGAAAAGCTCATTGTTCTACAGGTACATGTAATTGAGGATTAAATTTAGATGCGCTTTGCCATTTTATAATTTTACAACAAAGGAAGAATAGTATCCTCATCTTCTTTCTCCCCTAAAGAGGATCAGCAAAAATCAATGTGCAGAAATAAAC
>NC_090743.1:11171828-11194328 GCF_036898095.1 Palaemon carinicauda
AAAAAAAGAAAGACTGACCTGGTAATTAACGGTGAAACCATTGTAAGACTAATCTATATATATATATATATATATATATATATATATATATATATATATATATATATATATATATATATATATATATATATATATTTATATTATATATATATATATATATATATATATATATATATATATATATACATATATATATATATTTATATACAGAATATATATATATATATATATATATATATATATATATATATATATATATATATATATATATAATTCTTCCTAATATACTACATTGGAACAGCGATCTTACTTCTAAAGGTCAGAGAAAAAGAAAGAATTTATGTTAGTAAAATAAGCATCTATATGGTGTCTAGTCACGCAATTTTGGACGAAGACAAGGTTCGCTTATATTGGAAAGGTTTTCAATAACTTGTAAAGGGTTGGACACCGTTATTTAAGAAATAAATAATGAAATGTTCTTGAGGAAACTTTTTTTTTTTTTTTTTGGTGGGTGTTAATGGGTCGATGGTTAGATTAATTAAATGGTTTGAAGGGGCATATGTCTGTGAATGATAATCAATAAAGATATTGAATTTTTGCGATCTATATATATATATATATATATATATATATATATATATATATATATATATACATACATATATATATATATATACATACATATATATATAGATAGATATATATATATAGATATATATATATATATATATATAGATATATGTATACATATATAAATATATGTATATATATGAATATATAAATATATGTATATATATATAAATATATATATATATATATATATATATATATATATATATATATATAAACATAAACGTATACATGCACGTGTATATATATATATATGTATATTTACCTGTATATATGTATGTTTATGTATATATATACACACACAATATATATATATATATATATATATATATATATATATATATATATATACATACATACATACATATATGTTAATCAGTTTCGCTATAGCATATCAAGACTTATCACTGCCATTTTCCTACTTTATATTCAGAATTCCATACACAGTACTCTCAAAGCCTGGAAACGGGTGAATCTAGAAGATACTATTCTTGCAATTTTCAGCAAGTATTTGACCATGAAGTTGTTAGTTAGCTCATCACATAAATCAACATTTATTCAAGCCATGCTCTCTGATAAGTAACATCCATGCAATAAAATTTAGGTGGAAATTTACAGGAGTGAATTAATGATATTCTTAATGCAATGTCCTTATTTATACAATAACAAAGAATCAGATCTGTTTTGTGAGGGTGCTGAAAACTTGATAGCCTTTCATGGGTTTGTAACAATCTCTCTCTCTCTCTCTCTCTCTCTCCTCTCTCTCCTCTCTCTCTCTCTCTCCTCTCTCTCTCTCTCTCTCTCTCTCTCTCTCTCTCTCTCTCAGTATGTGTATTTATGCATAACATCAATTGCATAATACATTTGAACAGGCGTTCATATCAACCAAATCCTATAATTTGGAGAAATGAGTAATAGGTTTTATAACCACTAAATATACTCTCATGCATGAAAAATGCCTGGATCAAACACTTCAAAATCTTACAATTGGTAACAATACCTTTTTTTGTTATTGATGCATACACGTCAGTATAACAGCCTAGTATTTTGCCCTTTTTAATGCAAGATATCCGAATCGTAACTCGTACACTTTTCCTGAAGGCTAGATCACTGTATGTTTAGGAGAGGCAAGTGTCTGATTTCCTATCAATTTCGGCTTCCAACCGTGAAGGATACAGGCTTACATTAAGCTCACCCTATTGTTTCCGACTGTTTGAATATATAAGTGATTTCTCATATTTTTCTTTTCAGAAATTTATGTGTGAATATTCGTACAGGAGCTTTGTACGTGATTCCCAGAGTTAAAAAGCAAATGAAGGACTTTTATCTTTCCAGGGGGAAGACTTCTGACCCTGTATATATTTTATTAGTAGTATTATTATCTCTGGACAGCGTAATATATTACCACTTGTTTATGTTTGTCCTTATTAGCTAATCAATGAGAACCACTGAGCGCATTATTATTATAATGATTTAATATCGTTGTTGATGTTGTCAATGATGTTTTTTTAAAGATATGTTCACTTGTAGCGAGATAAGAAAAAGTAGTTAACTTATTAAGCTTGTTCATAGAAAATGCAACCAAAAGCCTATTGATATATTTATGAAAATAGCATACATAATAGTGAAAAACAACAAACAAACATATACATGTACAAATTTGTGCTTGAGAGAAAGAGAGAGTAATTGTATGACTTGACCGGAAAGTGAACAGCTTTATTTTTAAGGTGAAGAACAACTGTTAATAACTATGGTTGCAAAATGTGAATACCTTAAAGGTTATCAGCAAAATGGCAATCGCAAATGGAAGGGCCGATGATGACGTCCGTTCAAAATATGTCTGTCATTGAAGTTATTATTTTTTATTGGAAATTTGACTTGCTTTTTCCTTCAACATTCCACAGCAAAATACTACAAATATTGAATGTTTAAATTATTTCAAGATTTATTTGTAAGGTGCAAGTCAGGCTGTTGAACACGGAATTTTTAATATATATTTTTTTTTTTAAATTGCTGGCGGTAAACGAAAAATTAGTTGGTGAACGTTAAACTTCCTCCACTTCAAGGAACGAAGTATTCTGTATTATATTTATCTTATAATTTTAGGTTTTTTTTTATATTTATAATTCTTTACCTGCCGTATATCATAAATGATTGCTGTGCTGCATCTTTAGTTGCAATGTAAATCATTAAAATTATTTTCATGGAAATTTTATAGTCTTTACTAACCTGGAAATAATAACAACTCCATCAAATCTGAAAAGTGAAGAAGCACCTCCTGAATAGTTGTCCACGTTGACGACCAACTAAATATAATTTGCAGACAATAAGCATTCAGTTTCCTCGTTTAAAGGCTTGAGGAGGGACATGACCAAAAATCAGCTGTAAGAGCAAGAGGTCATATCGTATCTTCTTTCTTTACTACCAAGATATTTTGATATAAGGTCGTAACCATATCCATAAGTAAACTCAAGTCGTCCCAAGTATCGAATGGTTGACAAAGAAAACATATTGGAATAAGTATTGTCGAAGTCGTTCACCTTGATTCTAACGATTAACGAAGCAATTAATTGTAATGATTAAATATTTTTGTTGCAGTTTGTGTTGGTAAATTAATTTTCATGGTTTTTATGTCACTTATAGGGTTTTAATTTCTACAAAGAGACATATATCTAACGAGAAAAAGGGGGAGATAAACTGTTTGTCGATAAAGGTTTATGCGATAAACGTGCCATTGGCAAATGAGACAGTTTAGAAAATGACCTCCGCGTGGAAAAAAAAAAAAAAGCTACATGTTACAACATCCACATCTCGGTCAAAAGTTGAACAAAAATAAGCTGATATAAGCAACATTTCAAACAAGTATTGCTTTCTATTAGCATATTCCTTACAAGGTTTAAAAGGCACCCAGTAAGATTTTGTTAGAGAGAGAGAGAGAGAGGAGAGAGAGAGAGAGAGAGAGAGAGAGAGGAGAGAGAGAGAGAGAGAGAGAGAGAGAGAGAGAGGATGACCAAACCACAATAATTATAATCGTAGTTGTGGTTACCAAGACATTTCTGTGCAAATTGTTTTGCTCGATTGTTTACCTGTTGAAAACCTGTCTTTGCACCTCATTATGAATAACGTAAATATAGCTGCAAATAATCTCTCTCTCTCTCTCTCTCTCTCTCTCTCTCCTCTCTCTCTCTCTCTCTCTCTCTCTCTCTCTCTCAGTGAGAAAAGGAAACTAGGAATTATGTCTCTCTCTCTCTCTCTCTCTCTCTCTCTCTCTCTCTCTCTCTCTCTCTCTCTCTCCTCTCTCTCTCTCTCTGAGGAAAGGATACAAGGAATTATGAATTTAAATGACAGTTTATAAAGTGACTTGTATTTTTTTTAACACAAAACACTCTCTCTCTCTCTCTCTCTCTCTCTCTCTCCTCTCTCTCTCTCTCTCTCTCTCTCTCTCTCTCTCTCTCTCATTAAACTATTATCTCTCCCTTAGCAGTATATGCTGTATATTATTTTATTATTATTGGTCATCTTAAATATTATTTTCATTGTAAAATTTTTTGATTGCTTATATTTCTCTTATAATGATGTTTTTGTTACCACTATTAGATTCATCTTTGTTTTTTTTTCAAACAATTCCTTTATTGTATAAGCCTGTCTTAACTACCCTCTGTTTTTTTTTTCTCTATTGACTTATGCCTTAGTGAATTATTATTATCCAGTATTTTAGTGCTCTTTTATCTTTCTTTATAACCAGTTTCATTCAGATTTTTTATATTGTCTAATAATGAATTTGATTGAATTTTAGTTTTTGAGTAGTTTGACATTTTCTTGTCCAAATGCAGCTCTATTTGGCGTATTTAGCATGACGTGTTTTTATTTTTTTTTTTTTTTTTATTTATTTATTTTTTTTTTTTGCATAAAATGTCTGTTTCCTCGTTGGTGTCTTCGTTAAATTTTTTGTACTGATACATATTGTTTTTTGTTCATTTCTCATCATCTTCCTTCTAATTATTTTTGCTCTTATTCTGTACCTCTTGACACACATATTTGAATACTCATCATTTTTTGGCTTTACCATTCTTACAATCCTTTTACATACTTTGTCATTTTTTATCCTTCCTCTTCTTACATACTTATGACTTCATTTTTTTATCCTTCCTCATCTTACATACTTTTGACCTGATTTTTTAAATAATCTTCTGTCTCTCCTCTTCTGTGTCCATTCCCTAACACTTCTTTTCTTCTTCCCCCTTAGTTTTTATGCTGTGCGTGTCTGTCACTGTGTTTGTGTTAACACTTATGTAAATTATACCTGGAATTGCAGGTGGGCTTTTGTCATACATTATCTCTGTGAACGTCTCGCGATTTACGTAAATTGTGCGTTGTACCTTCCAGACCAGGAATGTATCTTCTGAATGTCAAGTGTTATCTTATAACTTTTATTGACATTTTAATTTGTTATATGATGCACTGTTACGTCCTTAATTGTTTTAACTCAATTTTAAATGGAGATGTTTATGTACTGTTTTAGTATTTTGATGCATATGTATAATAATAATATATGTATGTATGTATATATATATACGTATATATATATATATATATATATATATATATATATATATATATATGCGTGAATATATGTATGTTTATATATATATATATATATATATATATATATATATATATATATATATATATATATATATATATATATGTAAATACATATACATATATATGTATATACATATATATATATATATATATATATATATATATATATATATATATATATATATATGTATATATACTGTATATATATATAATATATATATATATATATATATATATATATATATAAATATCTGTGTATGTATATATATATATATATATATATATATATATATGTATATATATATATATATATATATATATATATATATATATATATATATATATATATATATATATATATATGATTTCCTTCATGAGTTACGGCATCTGAAATCATTCATTCGAGTAATTTAGTTCCGAAAAATAATAACAACCAAAATATTAAACAGCCATTCTACCCAGTTTTATTGGAATGAGCACACACTTACGCTTTTATTTATTGTATTTCGTTTCCTTTCCCTCATGGTGGAATCAACATTTGTTTTTCACTAATGCTGTAAGTAACACCCAAGTTGCTGCCTAATTGGGCGATTAAGCCGAATTTCTTGTCTTCATCCATGGATGCGCACAACTGCGCCCTCTTTTTTTTTTTTTTTTTTTTTTTTTTTTTTTTTTTTTTTTTTTTTTTTTTTTTTTTTCCGACCTCCGTTTCTGAAAAGCCAAATACTCACTTCTGAATTTTTGCGGTGTTCATTCTTTTATTTTATCTTATTTGGAAATTTAAACTGATTTTATTTCTTACATAGAGTGGCTGTTAGGTAATGTTAACAGGCCTTTTCTGTGAGTGGGTTGGTATATATGTGTATATATATATATATATATATATATATATATATATATATATATATATATATATATATATATATATATGTGTGTGTGTGTGTGTGTGTGTTATATATATATATATATATATATATATATATATATATATATATATATATATATTTATATATATATATATATATATATTGTGTGTGTGTGTGTGTGTGTGTGTGTGTGTGTGCGGGTTTGTGTATTATATATATATGTATATATAGTGTGTATGTATGTACACACACACACACACCTATATACACACACACATATATATATATATATATATATATATATATATATATATATATATATATAGATATATATAGATTGATAGATAGATAGATAAGTGTGTGTCTATGTGTATATGTATAGATGTATGAATGTATGATTTCAGATATGCTCATTGATATTTACACTTCATGTCTCTTGTTATGTATTTTGTAAACATAATCTTTGAGCATTATCAAGCGATTGTCCAGGAAACGAGGTACTCAATCTGATGGGAAAATGATGAAACTTTTAAGCGCATAAGGAAAATCTTTACAGAAATTAGAGATAAAATCCCTAACAGAAGATTTAGCCAACTAAATCTTTTAACCATTGAGGAGGACATCAGTGGATGGACAGTACGTAATTCCAAAGGAAGGTTTTATTGAACGGGAGAGAGACGACGTGAGAGGTAAATGAAGGGTTTTTAGGGGGGTAATAAGTGACTTCCAGCCACTAATATTAGTTGAAGTCGGCTAAATTGCCTTTCTTGTTTTTAATAGTTACCGATGCTGATAACAATCTCATTTTGACAGCTGCAACTAGGTTTTTTTTTTTTTTTATGAATTTCTGGTTTTACTTTTAAAATTTTTGACTTTGTCTCTTTTTTTTTTTATTTGACTCAAGTTATCGTTGAATGATTTTTTTTCCTCTTGAAAATTATTTTTAGGTTTATTTCTGATGATCTTTTTTTTTTTGGATATTTTCGGAAACATTTATTGTCTTCTCGTTAATTTCATTTGAAATATTTTGGAATAATATTTCTTTGTTAAACTTCACAATATAATAAATGAATGGCTAAATGAATATAAATACATAAATGGATAGATAAATACATGTATAAACACGAATAATTAGCTGAGGGGCAATAACTCAAATTTATGGCTCGCAAATATTATTAAAGAGTGATAAGGATTCACGGTATTTATTAAAGAATTGTCTTAAAAATTTTTAAAAAATTTCTTTATAAAACCTTTTCGAAATGACCTTATCCATAATATCCCTTTGAATTTTAACTCTTGCGGCTATCTATTTTGGAGAATTAGGAAACTACATTAATATGTAGATTTGAAGTTTCTCTGATTTATTAACTTTTACCTGAATTAACTGTCTCTGCTGTCATAGTCACTGCTATGTAGGAAATACGTCTTTAATTTGATTTTGAATTATGTTTTTTCCTGTATCGCTTCGAAGTAGCGTGTTGCAATACGGTAATTTGAAATGAAGGGAGTGTGTGTGTGTGTGTGTGTGTGTGTGTGTGTGTGTGTGTGTGTGTGTGTGTGTAGTTTAACCTTTTCTAAATCTTATAAAATTTGGAAAGCCATCGAGGGGTGTTCTTAGATTCTGTTAAGTAAATATCAGACATTATTGTAATTCTATGACCTTCAAGCCATTTATTAGGATTAAAGTATAATATACACGTGTTGGAAAGCTTAGCTTGAAATTTATCTTCACACGACGATGTTTTAAGGGTATCTATTATGTGCCTCCGGTTTCTGAAATTTTCTATCCATGAAGTGTAATCTTATAAATTATGCTTTTCATGCTCCTTTTTCATTGTGTTATTGGGATGCTCGTACTATTGTTTTACCCCTCAGCCCCTTCCCCCCCCCCAATAGGGGGTTAGGGTTAAGTGTTTCCATTTTTATTTTTAGCAGTGGAAATACCAGTATGTATATATGTGTATATATATATATATATATATATATATATATATATATATATATATATGTGTGTGTGTGTATATATATATATATATATATATGTATATATATATATAATATATATATATATATATATATATATATATATATATATATATATATATATATATATATATATATATTGAAAGTTGTTCATATACACTATTTTTCTATATTAAAAAGATTTAAACATGTAATTGAATGATATTTAATTTTCCATTCCTTTCTGTCACGCATATTTGGATTTACTGTCTCCATAATTTTAATGTTTCTTTTCTGTTATTTGACTCGTTCATATCCAAGATTTTTCTCAATAAAAAGTTGATTAAATAATAAAAGTAACATGGCCGCAGTTGTTCATTCTTCTCGTGTCATGCTGAAGCAATTTCACTTTTAACGGCATTACACTGTTTTACCGAAAATGAAACTGGATTGTGGGGTTGTCATTAAAGGCTTTGTTACAGGCTGAGATTAAATTAATTGCTCTTATTGACTTAGTAAATGATGCTTGTCTCAAATATGTGTTTTTTTTTTCGTCTATGTTGCAGTATATGTGCATTTTGAAGTAAGTCATTTATTTTCTTACTTGAAACGAATTAATATGCCCAAAGAGTTGACGATTGAGTTCTTATTCGTGTCCACTAGATGAAAAAGAAAATACACACACACACACACACACACATATATATATATATATATATATATATTATATATATATACATATATATATATAAATATATATATGTATATATATATATATATATATATATATATATATATATATATATATACATATATATATATAAATATATATATGTATATATATATATATATATATATATATATATATATATATATATATATATATATATATATATATATATATGTTTGAGAAGTATTAAATGACTTATTTATTCTTTCATTAATTTTTACCGTTGTTATTACTTAAGGAATCTCGGCATCGTTCCTTCGCCCTGTTCCTGCACTTTCTTTATATCATTCTAATTTACCTCAATTCCCGCTTACTTCTTTTTTTGCTGTTCAATATTTTTTAACATTTACTTCTTAATACAACTGCATGATTTCCACCTGTTTTTGCAGTTGGCTTCATTAATTCTGGTACACTTCATAGGAAGCAAAGAAGACTCCAGTGTACCAGAATTAATGAAGGCAACTGTACATGGGTTCTGAATGGCCTCAAAAGCCCCAGCACTGTGATATGTAGCCATTGTTAATAAATCCAGTTCAATCCAAATTCACTGAGCTTGTCAAGCTTATTGTCTAACGATAAGCAGCTTTAGGAGAAGGACACTCTAAAATCAAACTTTTGTTCTCTAGTCTTGGGTAGTGCTTTAGGCTATGTACCATGGTCTTCCACTGTCTTGGTTTAGAGTTCTCTTGCTTGATGGTACATTGGGTCACACTATTCTATCTAATTCATCTTCATGTTTTGTTAAAGTTTTTATAGTTTATATAGGAAATATTTATTTTGGTGTTGTTGCTGTTCTTGAAATATTTTATTTTTCCTTGTTTCTTTTCCTCACTGGGCTATTTTCCCTGTTTGGTTCCCTGGG
The DNA here is from genome assembly GCF_036898095.1 of Palaemon carinicauda. Taxonomy (NCBI): domain Eukaryota; kingdom Metazoa; phylum Arthropoda; class Malacostraca; order Decapoda; family Palaemonidae; genus Palaemon; species Palaemon carinicauda. The sequence goes on from NC_090743.1 coordinate 11,181,484, forward strand.
ATTATAGCATTTTGCTTTTCTAACTAGGGTTGTAGCTTAGCAAGTAATAATAATAATAATAATAATAATAATAATAATAATAATAATAATAATAATAACCGTCTGATTGCAATCTCGTTGGACATGACTTATAGCAGGGTGCACTATAAGTGAGAAGTCAATTTTGTGTGAAAGATAGCTTTAATATATTAAAAAAAATTAAGAGGTAAGGTAGTTAACTAGGAATTGCTGATACTTACCTATAGTCCATTTTTTTTTATCCAGGCAGATTTGCACCGACTTGCAGCGGTGCCCTTTTAGCTCGGAAAAGCCTCCTGATCGCTGATTGGTTAGAATTATCTTGTCCAACCAATCAGCGACCCGGAAACTTTTCCAAGCTAAAAGGGCACCGCTGCGAGTCGGAGCAAATATGCATCGCTAAAAGAAATGGACTATAGTACAATTTATCATGAACTGACAGTATGCTATAGTATTACCGGATGTCAGAAAGTATTGTTTCTACTTGATTACTTATCACTTACAACCATAGCACAGTAATGGTTTAGATGCTTAAATACTTTGGTTAGTTTCATTTTCAAAGGCGTTTCTACTCTGAGAATCGAGAAGATGTTGCTAATTGCAGTTTTTCCAAGAATCTTTGAGAAAGGATGTCATGAGAAGCGATTTTGCATTTTCCCAGAGGCTGCAATTAACTGCATAGTTTCATAGGTAATTTTTCAGTATATATAGCAGTAGTTAGAGATTTAACGTATTTTTTTCAGGAAATATAATAGTAGTTGCAGTATATATACTGTATATAACGTTCGACTGATTTTGATGCTTATTGGTTTACTACACTGCAGTATGAGTATTTGAGATAGATTTTTTTTTCCTTTACTGTATATTTACTTATGGGTCCTTGCCTTCTAAGTAGGCGGTTTAAAGGTTTAAATGCCGCTCATGAATGGCAGAGGCAAGGGACAGTGACATTGCAGCAGGACAATGCCCTAGAGACTGACCATATTACATATAATCAGCGCCCAAGCCCCCTCTCCAACCAAGCTAGGACCAAGGAGAGCCAAAAAATGGCTGCTGATGACTCAGCAGATAGACCTATAGGCTCCCCCAAACCCCCCAACCTTAGCTCCCAAGGATGGTGAGGTTGCAAGGACCAAAAATTTAAAGAGTCTGAGCGAAACTCGAACACCAGTCCGGTAATCACCAGGCAAGGACGCTATCTTCAGGCCACCACAAAATTGATAACATACTGATCAGAACTTATGAAATCTCCCGAGGAAGCTAGAAATAGTACAAATGCTTGGTGTATAAATTGTATTACTCTTGTTACATAGACCCTTGTCCCCAACGTTTCATACAGTAAGCGGACCATTGCAAGCCAGGATAAATATAATAAAATTATAGGTGTTGGTATCCATATTCTCATACCTGAATGTGCCTAGTTGTTTAAAAATAAAGTAAATTATTTGCCAGTATAGTATTTTCTCAAAACTATATAAAGCTACATCTGTGCCGTTCCATGTGTTGTTTGGATATAATTATGAGTGCCAGGATCATCGTAGACCTATGCCTCATAATCTTTCATAAAACAACTATATTTAATTGTATATCGTATATTAACTATTTATAAATAGATTTCCATTACCACATTATTATTCAAATAGAATAAAAAAGCTACGCATAAATAATAAACGTTTATATGTTTATAATTTTTTTTTATTTACTTTTTTTCTCGTATGCAACGAATCTTCATATTGAAAGTATGAAGTTTATGATTTAACTGTTTATATATATATATATATATATATATATATATATATATATATATATATATATATATATATATATATATACATGCACACACATATATATATATATATATATATATATATATATATATATATATATATATATATAAATATATATATATATATATATATATATATATATATATATATATATATATATATATATATATATATATATATGTAGTTAATTCAAAGTCACCTAGTTATTGTTCTCATTATTATGCGAAAAGCCGCGATATGGACAACTGAATGTCCTTATATATCCATGAATGGGGGAAATGAAAAAAAAAAAAAAAAAGAGGTGGTAAAAACAGCCTCTCTTCTGACTTCAGGAACGGAGGATCACACGCCCCCTGGGATAAACAGTTAAGAACGAATTCCGCATCCTGGCGGTATAGGAAAAAAAATCATTCAAACCTAGGAACATTCTCTCTCTCTCTCTCTCTCTCTCTCTCTCTCTCTCTCTCTCTCTCTCTCTCTCTCTCTCTCTCTCTCTCTCTCTCTCTCTCCTTATTTGTGTATGTGTATATATATGTATACACGTGTGTGTGCATTTATATATATATATATATATATATATATATATATATATATATATATATATATATATATATATATATATATATATATATATATATATATATATATATATATATATACACACTCAAGTGTAAGGCTTCCGTCAAAGTGACGGCTAGATATTTAGATAGATATGCTTACACACACACACACACACACACACACACACACACACACACACATTCAACCATTCCCATCCCATTCCTTACCTACCACACGGCAGTTTGGACAATTTGTGGGAGATTCTGCTGTACGAGTGGTTGCCGCTCAGCGTGACAGGAAATATATATATATATATATATATATATATATATATATATATATATATATATATATATATATACATACATATATACTGTGTGTATATATACTGTGTATACATATGTGTGTGTGCCCGCGCGCGCGTTCAATTAATTAAAAGATGTTTTTCCCACCGGATGCAGGATCCTTAGCAGCAATTAAAACTAAGACACCTCCCCCTCCCCCTTTCCCCCCCCTTTGCATTACTGCCCCAACGACCTCGTTCGTCTGGAGCTTTTTCGTCCCTTTCTCCCCTTTTCCGACTCTCTCTCTCTCTCTCTCTCTCTCTCTCTCTCTCTCTCTCTCTCTCTCTCTCTCTCTCTCTCTCTCTCTCTCTCTCAAGGATTTTCTCATGGGTTGCCTGCCCCAATGATGCAGGCAATTGATTTGTTTGCTTTTACATTTTTGACAGATTTAAAGATTGCAAGCTTGAATTCCTTTGAATAATTTAAAAGGGTTATTATGTCAGGTAGCTAATTTTATTTGCAATAAATAAACAGTGTTTGGTTATTATTTATGATATTTTGAAAATGCTCAAAGCCTATAGATGAATTGGTGAATATTCTAACTTAATTATTAAGAAATTAGCTAAACTAGATATAACTAATATCAATTTATCGAAATTCTAGAGATAAGATTTAGAACCAAGCGTGTCTTGTGACGCTGAAGAACTGCAGCAAAGTACCCGGACATTTCTGATGTCCCTCGGGCGATCCTTAGTGTCCTTACAGTCCAAATCCTGTTGCTCCCTGTATCCTGCATCCAGTTCTGCGTATCCTGGTTCCTGCCTCCCCGCATTTGGGCGTCTCTCATCCTCCCTTTAGCTGTCCTTTCCCCTCCCCCATGTCCCTGTGAAGAGATGGGAAGGGGTATCATCCCCCCTACCCACCTCATCTTGAAGTGTCTTTAGGATGGGTTGGGATGATACTATCTTTCCCCCCCCCCCTCTAAAACCATCCTCTTTCCAGTGTCCCTTGGAAGAAAGAGGGGGGGGGGGCGGCATTCTTTCCCCCTTAGCATCCCACATCCCATCTCCCCTAGTCTATCCAGATATTGGGAGACTCGTAAACCCCCCCCCCCCAAATCCCCACCCCACGCCAGCCTCCCCCTTCAGGTTTTTAGGAGCAGAACTTGCCGTGGAGGTTAAACGTTATCACACGGAAGAACCAGGTCGTGCCATATCCTCAGAGTCGTTATGTATAATCACGCAGTCGTCGTCGTCGTCGTCTTGAGGAAAGGGGGGGGGGGAGAGAATGGCGGAAGGAATTTTAACCCCCTCCCCCTCTCTCTACTCCCCCCCCTCTCTCTCTCTCTCTCTCCCACACATTAGATCTAAATGGTATTGATACTCACGGTTATATTGTTATATGATGCAGTCACGATCCGAACGAATGAAAGGGAGAGGCGATTTGGAAGAAGGGGAGGGGGAGGAGAGGGAGGAAGAGAGTGGAGGAAACAAGGAGAAAAAGTGATAAAATGGCGAGAATGTGTGGCAATGAAGATGCGCCGGAGGAAAATAGGTTAAGGAGAGGAATGATTGTCGACAATGAAAGGCAAACATCTCGGAGGAAGTTGCGCAATGGAAGAAGCAATAAAGCTCCTCAGAGAGAGAGAGAGAGAGAGAGAGAGAGAGAGAGAGAGGAGAGAGAGAGAGAGAGATGAACAAAAATTAGTATGATCATTGATGAGTGAAGGTTAAAAAAAGAGTGATTAGATGAAATTAAAGATGATTCTGGGAATACTAAAAGAATAAAATTAATTCACCTGAAGATTACGATGTGTTATATATATAGGAAATGAAGGAGAAGGAAAATCGAATGAATTCGAGGTTGAGCAATGAAAAGAAGATATGAATTTGAAAGTGGGGGTCACGGACATTGTTGCGAAATAAGGGTTGAGGCAAAATATTGTTTACATTCTTAAAGACAGTAAATAAGGAATATATCCGTAAATTAATAGTGGGAAAGTGTTTAAATCACAACAATATGTAAATGTATGTATGTATGTATATATATATATATATATATATATATATATTATATATATATATATATATATATATATATATGTGTGTGTGTGTGTGTGTGTATGTGTGTGTGTGTGTGTGTGTGTAAATAATCACACGAGTGTAAGTGATATATATTCATCATATATATATATATATATATTATATATATATATATATATATATATATATATATATATATATATATACAATTAGTGTATAAATGTAAAATTAAACAGAAAAGAAACAAAAATTGTGGATCCATTTTCCTCCAGAGAAATACCTTTCGGAGATAGAATAACTGTCACTAATTAAAAAAGATACGTTAATTTAATTCTCTTTCAAAAAAGGCATTAAAATGGGGTTATGTTCCTGAGGATGAATAGTAATATTCCTTTCTGTTATCACTTTTATAACTTCACTCGTCCTCGTTGGTCTTGAATTTTTTTTTTTTTTATTTAAAGAAATCCTTTGAAACTGCATTAACTTTTCGCGAAGATATAATAAATATGCTTATGTGAATTACTATATAAATAGATTTAATTTTGAAAATTATATCGATGCAACATGCGACAAATATAACTGTAGATTACTTACTGGATTTGATTACCGGTAGACAAGGTTTAGCCTTGACTTAATGAAATATCTTTTTAATTGTTATGAATCATCCCTTTGTGTATGTTTTTTTTTTTTTTTTTTTTTTTTTTTTTTTTTTTTTTTTAAGTTACTGTTACAGAGATGGCAGAATGTGATCGTTTTATTGATTTGTAACCATTGGCCATGGAACAGAATGGATGATTTGCAGAAATAAAAATGGGACTAAATAGTAACGTTGCACCATCTAAAGGTAAATTTAGACTGATGTAGATTCTCTCTCTCTCTCTCTCTCTCTCTCTCTCTCTCTCTCTCTCTCTCTCTCTCTCTCTCTCTCTCTCTCTCTCTCTCTCTATATATATATATATATAAATATATATATATATATATATATATGTGTGTGTGTGTGTGTGTGTGTGTGTGTGTGTGTGTGTGTGTGTGTGTATGTATGTATGCCATTATCATCAGCCGTTGCTAGTCCACTGCAGGACAAAGGCCTCAAACATGTCCATCCCCACGCGTCTGGTCAAGATTTCCCTTGTCAGTGTATATCCACAAATTTTCTTAGGTCGTCAATCCATCATCTTCTCTTTCTTTCCCTGCTTCATTTGCAATCTCTAGGGACCCGTTTTGTTATTCTTCTTGTCCATCTATTATCATATATATATATATATATATATATATATATATATATATATATATATATATATATATATATATATATATATGTATGCATATATATATATAATATATAAAATTGCAGTGTGGATTTTGAATACGAAAGCTTGAAACTACTGAGATGAACATTTTTCTTGGTATGTTTAGCGTATTAAAAAGTGAAATTGGGGCAATAGTTAAGTTAAAACAATTTTAGCCTAGGCGAAAGAATGTGTCATCGTTTTGAAATGAGGAAGCCAAACGGAATGAATGTGAAGCTTCATGTAGCTAGCCTGAGTGTATAATTGTAAGCGTTAAGAGGGAGAAGGAAAGCGAATGAAAGAAGTGACAAATAAAACTGGTATACGTAATTTTAATTTTCATTACTTCATTACTTCTTATATCGTTTATTTATTTCTCTATTTCCTTTCCTCACTGGGCCATTTTTCCCTGTTGGAGCCCTTGGGCTTATAGCATCTTGCTTTTCCAACTAGGGTTGTAACTTATCTGGTGATAATAATGATGATATATCCGGGAAGGCGAGTTTGTTAGTAAAAGTCACTAGTTTCCTTTGGCTTTATTAGTTTAAATGTGAATGTGGGATGGACTGCTGTGTTGTATTATAGGGGAAAGAGTTTTAATATATTCTTTCGGCTGTCAAGTATAAGATGTAACAGTCATTTAAATGGCCAATGAGAGTTAATGGCACTTCAGAAGTTCAAACTTGCAGCTAATTTTTTCATGTTGGACAGGCTGACAGGAGTCTTTTCATATTTAATATATGACTTATCTTTAGTAACTTTGTTACTGATCTTAAGATATTCAATTCTTTATTTATTACTTTTCATATGCGAGTACTTTATGTATTTCCTCATTTCCTTTCCTTACAGTGCTAATTCTCCCTGTTGGATGCCCATGGACTTAGCGTACTGCTTTTCCAGATAGGGTTGCAACTTATGAAGTAGTAATAATGAAAATAATTGTCAGTTATATCCCGCATTGACGTTTGCAGGATGTTGAAGTTTTCACCCTTTTCTTCTAGTTTTATACGATGATATCTTGAGAACAGATTATCAGATATTGATAACAATGAGAGTCAAAATTTGTTGAGGTTATTTGACATGATGTATGGAAGCAATTTTTTTTTGTGTGTGTGTGTGTGTGTATGGACTTCATGATAATCAAGGAAAAATACATCTACGTCATTTGGGTGAATGCAAACAGCTGGATTTGGCTCAGATATGCTCTAAACTCAGCGCTCTTATCCTGGGAAAGGGGAAAATAAATCAAGCTGGATTCATTCTTTGTATTACAACCACAGCGAAACCTTTTTCTCTTGATTATTATCTTTGGTACTGATGATCCCCAAAACCAACCAGTTTCTTTTATTATATTGAGCTTCTAATAAACGTTATGTTCACCAAGGAAGCTGCTTTTAAATAGCAAGCCGGCCACCCCTAAACTTGTATTATTTTTTACTAGATATGCTTTTAGCTACTAAAAAGATAAAAAAAAAAAAAAGATATGCTTTTAGCAAAGCCTTGGATGTACTCACTTCATTCAGTACAACCTAAGCCTTGTGTGTGTGTGTGTGTATGTGGAGAATTTTAAGCCTCAAGCCTCACTGTGACCCACTGTCACTCAGCACATCCCTCCTTGCCATTGCATTGCATAATCTCAACCTTGCCAAAAGGACCTTTAACTCGCTGTTTATAGATTCTCCCGGAGGTTGCCTGTGATTCTTCTCCTGACCTACCCAGCGGTCGTCTCACATCCATCTGTTGCAACCTTCTTCAGAATTAGATATCATAATTTAATAAGCATCTCAGCATTTATAGATAGGAATAAGGTACGATTTAAATGTTCAAGTCTTGTTTTTTTTTTTTTTATTTTTACTTCTTTAGAGTTTCCATATTACAGAAATGTTTTGGGAGAAATTAACCAGTTTTAGTCGTCTTGAGTAATACCGTTGTCACGTATATGTATAACAGTTTTTTTTTTTTTTTGTTTGTTCAGTTTTTACTGTTTAAGCCATCGTCAAGTTTTAAATAGCAGTATTTTCCGGCCATTCTCAGGGTATTGCTTACTTGAGCTACAATTCTATCGTGCACATTATATTCAGTTTATCAAAATAGGTAATATGAACATCCATTATTTATGCAGTTGACTCTGATTGGATTAGAAAGAAGTATGATAATATAATCAATGTGCTACCCTCCCTGTATATAGCCTATAAAAGAAGTTATGGCAAAGGAATCTAGTTATTTATTATGCTGGAATATATGTATGCATGCAAACGAGTTAGATTGCCTGTTTTTATATATTTTATGCATGTGGCATCTTTCTTTTGAACGAGAGAAGAAATAGAAGATATAGAAAACAGATGAATGATTGATACCCTCACCCCCATAGAAAACGGAAACAAAAGATTGCATAACAAACTAGAGCATGCAGGTACCAGCGAGGAGTTAGAGCGCCCTGAAGCATTCAGTCTCACAATGGTAGATGGGCACACAAGAGCACAAAGAGAGACAGACGAGACACTTTAAGGATGGCGAAAAGGAAAAAAAAACTAAGGAGAGCAATAGAGGAGGGTGGAGAACTCCCTTACATCCGGGAATCCTATTCAGAGTGAAGGACTTACTCATATATTACAGACTGACCCCCTCCCCCCATTTCTCTCCCTCCTTTTCCCACTCATGGCTCGTGTACCTAACTTCACCTGTGGAGAGATCGAACGATGGCTCTCACACTAGAGGGACTAGTTCGAGATGCTTGCCTCCCCCCCCCCCCCTCCCTGCATGAGGTGAACCTTAAGACTGTTTATGTTCCCTGATAAGATCACATGCTCCATTTTATCTTACATATCAAAGAGCTCATTGTTTATTGTCATTTCACTGCTGGGATGGCATTCGAATGGAGTGGGCACCGCAGCAGAATTCATGTATGCCAATTGGCGTCTATTAAGGAAGAGGGAGCCGGACTACATAAATTTTTTTGGGACTCGGAACGGTGCTAATGTAGTTAGGTTCGGCGGTAATATGTTGGTGTTACTGGTGTGTTGTCGATTATTTACTCCGTGCTTAGCGATGCGTCTGACGGGGGACATCTGTGATATTAATTATTGGTACAAGAACAAATATCCCATTTGAAAAATTATTGTACGAGTGATCTCATTCTTCTTTGCCCTTTTTAGGTCGTTTAACTGGAGTAGATAATCCCCGTTACACATATATTAAAATGATTTATGTCGAATCGTATCTCTTCACTGCAGAAGGAGCGTGAGCAAAACTTGGTCATATCCTGTTTTGTGCCTTGAATTAACGCCTTGGAAAGTTTATTTATTGGATATGATTTATTTAATTTATCATTAAAACTGATTAAGAGAATAATATGTCAGCAATGATTTAGTCTCAACGATAATTTTTATTTTTATGTAGTTTTTCCTTTTTAATCCATTACTTGTCTTAGAGGAAAATAGTCATTTCCGAAATATAACACTGTACTTTATACTAAATTAATTGAGTGTTTTATATATATATATATATATATATATATATATATATATATATATATATATATATATATGTATATATATGTATGTATGTATGTATGTATGTATGTGTCTTTTTATCTGTCTGTCTGTGTATGTGGCTATCCAAGACATTTTTTTTTATTAATTTCTTCTTAATCGTTATCATTTTTTTCGTCGTGTACTAGTAATCTCTGTTGAAGAAGCTTGCTAAAAGAGTTAAAGGTATTTTGGCTCATTTAGTAACAATGCATGCGTTATTAGTAATTCTGTATGGATAGGAACTTATTTCCTTGGAGAAGGTTTTTGTATAACTATTGGAAGTTAAAGACGACCAGTGTCAAAAGTAATAAAATCTTCCATAATTACCAAATGTTGGACATTTAGAGGAAGTTTCCCAAGGAAGTCCATTTAGAATCAGGAGGTCCATTTTCAAGGTATTTTGATAAAAGATTCAGAAGGACAAAGACGCACTGCCATCCTTAAACATGCACACACCTGGATGACAGTAGCTTTAGGTGAATTTCACGTGGTACTTTTTTTCTATCGATTTATCGGATTCTCTGAGTTTCTCTGTTTTTAAGACTTTTTACTTTTTTAAGTTGCTTAGGTTTTATAGATATTTAAGTTTCTGTTTTTCAAAGATTTTTATCTCATTATTTACTTTTTATCCCTAATATTTATTATGTATTATTTTACAAGTTTCTATTTATGATCAATTTTGTCTCATTATTTTTTTTATCTCTAATATTTCTGTATTAGTTTTTTAGATTTAATGTAAATAACTTTCAGTCTTCCTGAATTTAATCGGGCGAACCCTGTAGTACTTGAGCTTGATTCATTGGACAGGCGAATCTCCTCCTTTTTAATAATAATCAATTATATTGCAGGTGAGACTCATGTTCATTTACTCGATCATTCAAATGTTGAAGGCTGCTATTCTTACCTTTAATCTCAGTAATTGACATTTTGAAAAGGAAAAAATTTGACTTTAAAAAACCCGTTTTCTTATTGCCTTGAAGATTTATTGCTGCGATATCACGATTGTCAAATAGTTTAATAATGGTGTGACTGGCCGAGAGAAGGTTGTGACTCAAAGACAGGATGAAAGCAACTGAGTGAGTTTATTCTGTCTGTCAGATTGCCTTACCTTTGTGCAAGACACGGGCTCTTGCCTTAGGCAGCCCGTAAGAGTTTATTATAGAACACTCTCCTTTATATACAAAACCTCAAGGCAATAAGAAATTTCATGTTCAAAATCGACACCGTTACCGGTGAGAAAAACAGACATGTTTATTCAGGCTCTTTTTAGTGCGAGGGAAGAGCGAAGATACAAGCATAATATATACACAAAATGAACTATGTACGATCGTGTGACACACGGTTGGTACAATGGTGTAACGGCTGAGGTCAGTTTTTAAATTACTTGTTCACTTATTCGACTATTTAAGGTTTATTATTACCCACTGTCACTTGTACATTACTTAATTATTTGGTTTTTGTCGCAAGAATTTGAATATCTTTTTCTTGTTACTAATTTTTCGAGGTTAGACTTTGCTTCCTATCGTTAAAGGTTATGTTTTATATATATATATATTATATATATATATATATATATATATATATATATATATATATATATATATATGTATATGTATATATATGTATATGTATATATATGTATATGTATATATATATATGTATATGTATATATATGTATATGTATATATATATATATATATATATATATATATATATATATATATATATATATATATATATATATATATATATATATATATATATTAGTTATTGTTTTTTAATCTTTGTTTTGCTATCTTCACGGGATATTGATTCTCTCTAAGTGAAAGTGGTAAGATACTTTGAACGTTCTTGGCGAGTGTCAAAGCTTCCCTATAAAGAAATTTATTTTTTTTATCACATTATTTAATCATTTGCACCCGTTAATGAAAGATAATCATATTGTTTTTGCAAGTGCTAAACTTGGTTTAATTTCAGTTCAGTTTTCTTTAGCTCCTAAAATGTTTTCTGTTGACATAGTTTTCTGCACCACCGAGAAAGTTTTCAATAATATCACCATTATGTAATTACTAAGAACTCATATATCACAATGTATTTTTGTCAACATGTCTTCTTATCTCTCAAAGACTTTCTTTAGATCTCACGATGAATTTGTTAAAACTCTCCGTGTACGATCAACAAAATCATCACTTTATACATCAATCATTCTTTAGTATTCCGAAGTGAGCTTATTGTAGTGGGGAAAATTACCGACATTTTAAAACTTCACGAACCTATTTCCTGAACTATTTAACAGGAGATTTCATCACTTAATATCTTTCAAGAGCAGATAGAATATCCACCTGCAGACAAAAACAAATTTCTGCTTTCCTTCTCCTAGAGAAATATGGCTTATAAGATGCACCATCTATCTTATACATCGGTACATTTAACATTTACATATTGAAAAATGGACCCGCCTTATTATGCAGGGTCATCCTCGCAGACTTTTTTTTTTTTTTTTTTTTACAAAGGTATTCTTTCTTTCCTTTTTTTTCCTTTTTTTCAGAACAACACCTTCAATTTATATATATATATATATATATATATATATATATATATATATATATATATATATATATATATATATATATATATGTGTGTATATATATATATGTATATATATATATATATATATATATATATATATATATATATATATGTATATATATATATATATATATATATATATATATATATATATATATATATATATATATATATATATATATGTCTCCTTTGTAGTTTTTGGACAAGTAGTTGATGAGATAGTGTTTTTTTATATTAATCATAACGATAAATTGATAATCCTGAATTGTGAAAATCAGAACGGCCTTAGTTATATTTATTATTGTTGTTTAGATATATTTTGAATAATTGACTGCATGTTGTTTTTTTTTTTTTTTTTTTTTTTTTTTGCTGATGATTAAGTTTGTTCCATAGAGTACACATATACTGTACACATTTCTGTGGGAAGAATGTTCAGTGTTACCTTTTGGCGGTAAGTTATCCCTGAAATAGAGTGAATTCGTCATTTTATATTTGGAAATTTTATATCACTGCCATTTTGAGATAGCCTTCAATTGTCATTTATTATTATTATTATTATTATTATTATTATTATTATTATTATTATTATTATTACTTGCTAAGCTACAACCCTAGTTGGAAAAGCAGGATGCTATAAGGCCAGGGGCTCCAACAGGAAAAATAGCTTAGTGGGGAAAGAAAACAAGGAAAATTAAAATTTTAAGAGTAACTGCATTAAAATAAAGATCTATATAAACTATAA
>NC_090743.1:11199328-11201828 GCF_036898095.1 Palaemon carinicauda
TTCAAGTTGAAGATTATGAAAATTACCTTATAATCAGACAGTATTCTATGCAATTATGCAGATGATTCAAGCCTGGTATTTTCTTTTAGAAATTTGAACTAATGAGCAGCTAGTTACCTGGCAAACTCTCCACCTTTGTTTTATTTTTTTATATTGCTGGCATGGAAAATCACAGGCCAGTGGTTTAAATCTTCTTTAAGGAGGTTTAGTTATCTTGGAAATATTTTTTATTCTTTAGTCATGAAACAAATTGGTGGACAGATGCTTAGGTTGGTTTTTTTTTTTTTTTTTTTTTTTTTTTTTTTTTTTTTTTTTTTTTTTTTTTTTTTTTTTTTGCCAGATGAGGGTTCGAGTCCCGCTCAGTCTCGGTAGTGCCATTAGTGTCTGCAACCTTACCCCTCCTTGTGAGCTAAGGCTGGGGGGTTTGGGGGAGCCTATAGGTCTATCTTCTGAGTCATCAGTGACCATTTCCTGGCCCTCCCTGGTCCTAGCTTGGTTGGAGAGGAGTCTTTGGGTGCTGATCATATGATATATGCCCAGTCTCTAGGACATTGTCCTGCTTGATAGGGCAATGTCACTGTCCCTTGCCTCTGCCATTCCTGAGTGGCATTTAAGCCTGTAAACACAGTTGAACGCAGGAATTTTTGGTACACCTTGCCATGAGAAAGTGCAGTCTGTCTCGCCATTACTGAGCTGACTTCCTGTGTATAGCCCCGCAGACCACTGAAGCCATCTCTCCCTACATTTATCTGTTTGGATACTTGCCGCGCAGTAAGAGTGTGAAAGGGAGCACGTCCTCAGAACGTGATGTACCAGGAATCCATGTGTCCAGCTGTACATTTGTACATGATTTAAAGAAAAGCGCAAATATGAAAAAGTATGAAATACGAAAGTCTTCAGATAACACGTAGGCTCTGGAATAAACTGCGGAAACTGCATGTTTAATGGTGATCATCATCATCATCATCGTGGAATCTATTATTGACTTTAGAACGTGGAAGTTCTGCCAGATAAATCGATTGCCTCTGCGAAGGATACAGGAAGTCAGCGATGGGCGATTGTGGATATAGCTGTCGATTTCGCTGTATCAGACTCGTGAGAAGTTTGGATGAGAATTGAGCGTTGTCTTGCACGCAACTTTTACACGAAAAATGCTGGGCCTCACCCTTCCCATGTGGAGAAATTCAAAGGAGAAACGGTCTTGTATATCCCTACGTGCGCATCTCAGACCATTGGTTGCGATAAGACAACTCTCAGGCATTTTTTTTCCTTGACGTAGATATATATTTTCACCAAAAGCCTATAAGAGAGAGTAAATAAATATTGGATATTTTCAGCGGAGATCAAATCAGGTTTCTGTTTTGCAAGTGGTTTTTGCCTGACACAGAAGCAAATCGAATAAATACATGTGTTTGATGATACGTTTCCACCAAAAGACTTACTGTTGCAAGTACGCTTTAGTTTGATCCGTTTCCACCAAAAGACTTACTGTTGCAAGTACGCTTTAGTTTGATCCGTTTCCACCAAAAGACTTACTGTTGCAAGTACGCTTTAGTTTGATCCGTTTCCATCAAAATACTTACCGTTGCAAGTACGCTTTAGTTTTGTGTAACGCAAGATGCCTATAAATATGTTTTATTATCCATATGTGACAGGTGTCGTCATTGTCTGGCAAGTCAAGCGAAAGTATCTCTCTCTCTCTCTCTCTCTCCTCTCCTCTCTCTCTCTCTCTCTCTCTCTCTCTCTCTCTCTCTCTCTCTCTCTCTCTCTCTCTTTTTTTCCCTAGGATTTTATAGGTTACTAATTGCATTGAATCTTTCATGCGAGGTTTCCTTAAGGAATATACCACAAGGGACTATCACAAAAAGAAGTATGATTAATTTGGAGTAGATTAACATTTGAATATATTGTTTTGAAAGAGCAGTTTCCACAGTACCCTATTTATCTCCCTTTACTCATAATAACTTTCGAGTAGTGTAATACTACTGCAATGATTTTTACTTTGATATTAATTGAATATATTGCTTTGCAACAATGCGAAAAATATGTACTAGAAATTCTCGTAAAAGTGAATAAACCTTTATCTGATAACAGTGCCTGAGATAAAAAAAAAAGGCGTCCCCCCTCCTTTACGCTATAAATGCTTCATGTGGAGTAATAATTTCCCTTCTACTTGGTTTTCTGAGCGCAGGTCTTTGAAGGGCGTGGGGTCTTAAGCCCATATGAGGACTGATGTCACCAATAAAGATTGCGGCTTATTCAGAAGAGGCTTTTGCTAGATGGAATTCGGCCCTTCACTGAACTCTTCTCTTATCAGAGAGTAAATCTCGGTGGGCGAATTATTGCATCTCGATAACACGACTTTCCTCTTTTCAAAGAGCCACACTAATCGATATTATTCTCTCTCTCTCTCTCTCTCTCTCTCTCTCCTCTCTCTCTCTCTCTCTCTCTCTCTCTCCTCTCTCTCCTCTCTCATACATATTTTTTTTTTATTGAAAGA
>NC_090743.1:11203825-11225093 GCF_036898095.1 Palaemon carinicauda
CTTGGTTTTCCGAGCGCAGGTCTTTGAGGGGCGTGGGGTCTTAAGCCCATATGAGGACTGATGTCACCAATAAAGATTGCGGCTTATTCAGAAGAGGCTTTTGCTAGATGGAATTCAGCCCTTCACTGAACTCTTCTCTTATCAGAGAGTAAATCTCGGTGGGCGAATTATTGCATCTCGATAACACGACTTTCCTCTTTTCAAAGAGCCACACTAATCGATATTATTCTCTCTCTCTCTCTCTCTCTCTCTCTCTCTCTCTCTCTCTCTCTCTCTCTCTCTCTCTCTCTCTCTCTCTCATACATATTTTTTTTTATTGAAAGAATTGCCCGGTCACTCTGCAACAAAAACTACTCACACCTTTCGTATATATATTAAAAGATCATAAATGTCTAAGTGAAGAATACACAATTTATAATTTGCATTCATGCACACGTTATGGATAACTATGCATAAATACTTCCAAAAAATGTGGACATTTGCACCGTAACCCTTTCATGTAATAAAACAAAACAAAAATATCTGAAAAAAAAGTAACTTGCGACGTAAAAAAAAAAAATGCTTCGCTTATAAGATACTGTCACAGAATTTCTTGGGTTACGGGTCTTCGTCAGCAGAAGTTTAAAACTTTTATTAGTCTTAAACTTTTCAGTTTACACGGCCTCGCATATCGCCAAAGTCAGTCTCTCTCTCTCTCTCTCTCTCTCTCTCTCTCTCTCTCTCTCTCTCTCTCTCTCTCTCTCAGGAGTAACTAGATTTGACATAAGAATCGTGGTGACCCAGATATCAAGGTTTGTCTCTGAATGCATGACCTCACGGTATCTGCCTATTTTATAGCAGGGTGCACAGACTTCTTTTCCAATGTAGCACATACCAGTATTGTTGCTTTTGTTGAGAAGTTGTAGGAATGATAATTAGAAAATTACGCCTACTTGTGAATTTGTTCTGCTCCGAGAAGGAATGTTTAAGAAACGTCTTTTTTATTGTGTTCCTTAGAATGGTCATTGAGTGTATTGTAGAAATATCATTTATATATATATATATATATATATATATATATATATATATATTGTGTATATATATATGTATATATTGTGTTTATATATGTATATATATTTATATATATATGTATATATATGTATATATATATAGTGTGTGTGTATATATAAATATATATATATACATACATATATATATATATATATATATATATATATATGTATATATATATATATATATATATATATATATTAGATTCTTAAAAGCAACTTTTCTGATTAGCAAAGTAGGTCAGGAAAACGCGTAAGAATAAGAAAAATTGCATCTTACTCATCTAGTTTTCCAAATATGAATTTTCGTGCTGTATGATGTATGATGTTAATTTCTTTTGGCCCTTAGTTTTTCGAATAAGCTCTACGTCAGTTAAGATAATATAATTATCTAATTTTCCTTTATTGTGATAGAAATATAATTATAGTATTTATATTTAAAGGCTTTCAGACTCAATCATTATATAATATACAAAGAAACTATTATTTTTCCTCTGCCAAATGTAATGAATTATTATTATTATTATTATTACTACTGTCAAGCTACAACCCTAGTTGGAAAAGCCCAGTGGCCCCAACAGGGATAATAGCCCAGTGAAGAAAGGAAACAAGGAAAAATAAAATATTTTAAGAACAGTAAAATTGAAATAAATATTTCCTAAGTAAACTATAAAAACTTTAACGATTCCAATAGCGTGATGTATTATGTTAACAGGAATTATTCCACTTCATAAGCGATATGTTAGATAGTACCGAGTTTTGTGGGGCTGAAAAGCTATATAAACTCGAGGAGCTTGGAGTAATAAGCCCATCCAGCCAGAAAAGTAAATAGCATGCAACTGTAGAATGCCGAATAAGCCAGGAAAGAACTCTTAAGTAGGAGATTATGAGGTTTACTACAGTCCATTTCTTTTAGCAAGGCAGATTTGCACCGACTCGCAACGGTGCCCTTTTAGCTCGGAAAAGTTTCCTGATCGCTGATTGGTTTGAATTATCTTGTCCAACCAATCAGCGATCTGGAAACTTTTCAGAGCTAAAAGGGCACCGCTGCGAGTCGGTGCAAATATGCCTCGCTAAAAGAAATGGACTATAGTTAAAGTCGGAGGCAGAAGACGAGGTAGCCCGAAGCTAGTTGGGGCAAAAGATTAGGTAACAAAAAGTTGTAAGAGTAAGAAAGAGCTGTGGTGAGGAAGATGATCAGGGAGGAATTATCTGTAGAATGCAAAAGATGGGATAGTTATTAGGTGCTGTATTTGGAAGAAGACTAGGATTTGTGTGAGGTAATAGATGAAATTGTTGATGGTTTTGATAATTTTACGATTCAGAACAATTGATAGCTACGAAATGCATGAAGCGCAATACGATTTACCGTATGGAGCTTTGTGGAAAGGAATTTTAGACTGCAGGGAAGTAGTTGAACCAGATGATTCAATACTAAGGTGCTGCATGAGGATAGATGGAGTAATAAGGAACTCTAAGGCACAAAATCAAGTGAATTTGAGCTGAATTTGGCAAAGAGACAGAACATATCCTAAGTATCAGAAAGCTGAAGTAGCTATTTTCTAAAACAGCAGATAGGTGGTAGCCTATTGGTAACGTCCTTTCTGGTGATCTGCAGGACTGGGGTTCTAGACCCGCTTAAACTAGATAGTTTCTTCTTATGTATGCAACCTCACCCTCCATACGAGCTAAGGAGATTATATCTTGGAGAGCTTATAGGTCGACCTGCTGAGTTATCAGCAGCCACTATCTGGCCCTAACTGGTCCTACCTTGGGTGAAGAGGGCCTTGGGAGCTGATCATATGTAAATATGGTCAGTCTCTAGTGTATTGTCCTGTATGGGCATTGTCATTGTCTTTTGCCTCTGCCATTCACGAACGACCCTTAAACTAGATGATTGGAAAGTCGGGAGTTGTATCAGGCAGAATTTTAGTGTAGTATTTGTGTTGCCTCGATACGGTCGAAATCGTGACGTGTGCGAAGGACTTCCTCGCATATTACGTTGGGATTGTCGATGTCTTTCAAATGACACTCAAGTATGCAACGTTAAAGCACAAAACATAATTGTAGTCTAGAAGACTGCTTCGTAGCATATATGACAAGGTTCCTATTTTCGCGTATTTTAATGGGTAGTAAAAGAAAAAATATCGACATTTTTGTGTTTTTCTTTTTTCCTTATATAGTCTCTCTCTCTCTCTCTCTCTCTCTATCTCTCTCTCTCTCTCTCTCTCTCTCTCTCTCTCTCTCTCTCTCAAGAGGTATGATGAATCAGTTGTCATAATTTGCTTACAAGTCTTCTCTCAGTTGTACAATATTTTCCTTGATAAGTATCCGAGAGTGGAAGATAAATGAAGCGAAGAACGGTATAAGAAATGTCTTGGCATGTCCAGCTAAATGCAGTGTGACACAAATGCTCTAAATATAGTGACGACTTAGATGAAATACGAAAACCAGTTTGCACTGGGAAAGAAAAAAAAATGATAATCATAAATAAAATACCAAGAAAGTGTTAAATCAACGAAGAAGAAAAAATGTTGCGAACCAAATTATCAGTAAATTGAGAAATGGGAAATAATATAATAAATTTACCATAATGGCAGTAAACGAAGTAGGTTATTTGGGAGTATTTTTGGGAATTTTGTATGCGTTTGAACATATTCCTAATATACATATATTTATGTATATATGTATGTATATTTTATAAATATGTACACATGTAAGTGTATATGTATATATATATATATATATATATGTATGTATATGTATATAAATAAATAGGTAGATAGATAGATGGGTGTGTATTTATTTAGAAAAAACTTCCTTAATCAGTGTGCCTTTTCATGTTGAAACATTCTCTCTCTCTCTCTCTCTCTCTCTCTCTCTCTCTCTCTCTCTCATGTATGTATGTATGTATGTATGTATATATATATATATATATATACATGAGAGAGAGAGGAGAGAGAGAGAGAGAGAGAGAGAGAGAGAGAGAGATTTATAGTTATAACTAGTTTTGCTTCGCACCATGTGAAACACTACACTTGTACAGTGACAATTCGAATTAAACAGAAACGCCAATATTCATGACTCAAATTTGGCCAGTAATTAAAAGGACACTTTAATTAGGTTTCTATAATGATCTACGTTAATGAACTTCGTTGTCACTGAATAAACCATTAGTTTCACGCATTGACGAACACCAATATTGTTTTGTGTTCTTCACAGAGGATTTTTTATACTTAGGGTTAGAAAAGACTGAACGGGAGAAAACTAGGTTCGTAAACCCAGTTTCAAGATGTGATGATACAGTTAATCTGTTGCTAATAATTTTGCCTATTTAACAGCTTTATAACATTATGTTATAAGGACACAGGGCGTAGCTTTATTAATTCAGATTGCTAAATTTCTTCAGCTATCGTGTTAACCATTAAAGGTAAACTGAGGTTTTTAAGGTTAATTTAGCACTAAATATAAAACAGGTCTTAGCACCAGCCAAAATGAATCACAGTTGTTAAACCATTCCTATTAAATAGTCAAATAACTCTTGATAAGCAGTATTTAATCAAACTATTCAAGATTGCATTTGTTATTGATTCTAGAAATGATAAGTTTATCATAGGTTGTTAAACCTCGAAAGTTTGAGTTTATTAAGCTCTTCAGAATTATACTCACAATTTTATAAAATAGCTTTAGATTACTGGAACATCCTCGCCAGTATAAAGGCATTAAACCATCTAATGATACTAGGGCTTTGTTAGACGAAGTTTCTAAGTCACTTCTAATATTATGAAGTTATCGAAACCCTTTAAATTGAATTAATATAAAACCTTTAATGAAAGCACTAGATTACTGAACATGATATAGACATTTAGTAACCGAGTCTCACCACGTTATACATGAAGTTTTCGTTCCCTCAAATGTTAAATGATTAAATCCCACTAAATATGAAGCTATTAAGCCACTCCTAATTAGAATGTTAAATATCTTAAACGCCATGTTAGAATTTAGTTGAACCTTCAAATAGCATGAAGTTATTAAACCCATCCTTTTTAGGATGAGGTATAATTCCCTGGAAACGAAGTAACAGTCTTCGTCATGGCCGTCCAGCTCTCGCCCCCATCCATTACGCCTCTTGATTTCACGGGCGATATGTTCCGATGATATAGGTGTGAAATTTTTGTGACTCGGACAATCTTATAAAGATTGAACTCGCTCAGAGAAAGAAAAAGAGCTTCGTGTTTTTACTGTTGGTTGGGAGAGACTACCATCTTCAGAGAGAGAGAGAGAGAGAGAGAGAGAGAGAGAGAGAGAGAGAGAGAGAGAGAGAGCTTCCTACTTGATGAGATGAAAGTGCCAGCCTTAAAGAAATCTTTGAGGTTTTTCTGTATATTCGATAAGAGAAAAATATACTGCCGGCCTCTTTTAAACATAGACATAAAGAAAATTAAGTTTACCTGTTATCTATTAGTAGTTTGTTTGACTCAAAATGGAAATTGTTACCTGTACTTCTTTCAAGGAGAGAGAGAGAGAGAGAGAGAGAGAGAGAGAGAGAGAGAGAGAGAGAGAGAGAGAACAAAAAAATACTGGTTTAGGGAGTTCATGACTTAAACTACTTAAGAAGTGTCGTTATGGATCTCTGCATAACAATTGATAGTTGAAGAAAGTACTGGTTAGCCTATGTTTTCTTCGTGTTTCTTCTTTTCTGTGATAATGCCATCTTTGTTGTTGGTCCCCCGAGGGTTTTCTTTCATCGCCGATAAAGCTCTTTGAAATGCAGATTTCAAAAGGGATTTTAGTGGTGTGCTTTTTGTCGAAAGACGTACCTGGGAGAATGAAACAGTACACACAAATACATTTAAAAGAAACTACTATGGTACGTTGCGCCGGGGAAAACATTCCATAAATGGATGAATCCTGTCGCTGGATAATGGATTTGAACATGCAATCGCGCAAATACGTAATGTATCATGAAACCTTGTAGGAATTATAGCTCTAGTGCCACTCTTCTGTAACGGAATATACGGGAAAACACTTGATTTGATAAATGGCTATCACGGTTAGCTTAAGTGTTTTATCAAGTTCGTTGAAAGATAACATCATTTTGGAACTAAGTAAGTAAGGCATTACCTTGGTAGGCATATAGATTGTACAGCTTTTAACCAAGTTTACACTGTATTGCAGTGTAAACGACTAAATACAGTATATACTAAATAAAATTAAGGACACTTACTTTAAAACATAAAATATATGGGCATATCACTATACGCCAAATAGATGACCACGTAAGTTTCTAATGGATTTATTGAAAGGAAAAATATCAAAAACTATATTTAATGTCCTAGTGTCAAACAGCTGTTATGAGGGGTTTGAGCTGTCAGTGTACCTCGTGCTATGCACTGTGGACAATTACCAAAGGATATTTGCAGAGTACCTTTAATGCCCTAGCTTACTCCAATGTCATCCTTCTACTTTACCACTGTTCCTGATTCCTTTCATCTATATTGCTGCCCAGCCTCTTTTAACTTCATTGTGCAAATATAGTTTATTATTAACCTGGAAAATTGACAAAGTTAATATGTCCGAATACAGTAGTTTAATAATCATACTATTATTGAATTGTGAATATATTGTTAATGTTAATAGTGGGTTGAAATGTATGTATATGTAGATATATGACAGTGCCAACTAAAGTAATTATGAATATCTAGAAATGTGGACTCAGATTAATTAATGAATTTGCTACATAATAAGAAAACATCTGCCGAGGACGTAGACAACCAAGTTTTCAGACGAATTAATTATTTATTTTTATTTTCTAGCAATGTTTTCAGTGTAAATCATAAGTGATTTAACCGAGATAGATAGAATGCAGTTTTGATGCATTCTGAAATTTAAAAATTGCCCAATAACTGAAAATAATTGTATTAAATTGATTTGGGTGGGCTCTCGAGATAGGTGCACTGGCAAAAAACAATGTTTCGAGGCAGAACTTGAAATTTTGGCTTACGATTAGCTAACTGAAATTTAAGTAGAGTAAAGTAGTAATAAGTAAAAAAAAGAAGAGTATCCATGAATTCCATCTATTTAAAACGGCCTTTAGATTTTTTATATAGGAAATTTATTTTTATTTCATATACTTTGCTTGAAGTATTAAGAAATAACATTTTTTTATAGAAATTTTAAAGAATTATCATTTGGACCCAATAGAATCAGAGCCGAGAACGACTTCGAGAAATTTAAACTGACCATAATACCTACCTTACGTCAACACTGTTACTCCTACAAGCATATTTCCCTTCTTCACCGCCAAGTTATATTTTCTATAGATATCTTCTTTATGATAGGCATTGTAACTATTTCGATTATAGCGTTGTGATAATTTGCGCTGAGTATATTCCTAAAAAATAAACACTACAATTCACACGCGTTAAATCTTATGGTCAGCCTATGACTTGATTTATTCCTCTATTACCCAATTTCTTGATATTTATGTTTACTTCAGTTGATAATGATAAATTGCTAATTAGTGCTGACTGCTTTTTTCACTTATAGCTATATTTTCACAATTCCGTAATTGTGTGAATTTGAACTGTAATTGTGTGAACTTAAAACTGCTGGATTCAGACAAATTGTCTTCCAACCAATCAGTGATAACCACGCTAGAGCAAATTTACTAGCTTAAAATAAACAGACTATAGACACCCCCCCCCCCCCAGATTACACATCGGTGCTTAATGACTCCTTCGACCTATGTATCGGGGCATCTCTCCTACACACACACACACACACACACACATATATATATATATATATATATATATATATATATATATATATATATATATATATATATATATATAATGTAGCAAATGTTTTTATGTCGAACGAGCTGACATAAGTCTTTTTTTTTTTTGTTATTTAATAAATGAAATATCTGTTTTCATATTTTTACTGTTTTTAAAATATTTTATTTTAATTTTTCAATATTTCTCATATTGTTTATTTATTTCCTTTCCTCTCCGGGCTATTTTTCCCTGTTGGAGCCTTTGAGGTTATAGCATCTTGCTTTCCCAAGTAGGGTTTTAGCGTAGCTAGTAATAATATATATATATATATATATATATATATATATATATATATATATTTATATGTATCCACCCATCTGGTCACGCTTAACGGCATTGCCAGACTTATAAGTAATCGGTCTCTTCCCCACCTCGGATAAAGGTGAGGGGTAGTAGTTATACACTGTTGGGAGGGGTGTGTGTAAGCCTATCTATCTAAATATTTAGCCGTTATTTTTGACGTGTCGCGTACACCAGTATGGAATAGGTTCCTTAAATCACTTTAAATAAAAACATTGTCAATTTCTGTATTAAAGCCACTTGATATTTAACGTTGGGTGTTGCTAACGCAACTATATACTGTACAACTTGACCAAGTTTCTTGTACATTAGTTTTCGTGGCTTTTGAACGGGAGCTGGGTAGTTTTCTCCATTTTTTGCTAAATGGTTTTTTTTGCTATCGTTCATTCCGTGCTTACATCCAGCAATGAAAAGAAACTATTTTTGTGGAAAGTGCGTAATGATGCTATCAGTTATTAATTTTTTAATTAACTGAAGGAAAAGCACCGGCCGACTAATCTTGTAATAATTGAGCTGCACTGTTAAATTCTAATGACGTCCATTGCATCGCTAACGATTGAAAGAAATAGACTTTATAAATTACATATGTTATAGGACCAGTAATGTTAATTATAATTCTAATAATAGAGTTAGGCTTGGACTTTTACTGTTAGCTGCTTTACTATTCTTCTGTGACATCTTGAAACATATTCTATTTGTCGAATAAGAATTGCTATGACACTCTTGGAAAGTTTATAAGTAGATTGATTTAAAACTGCTCATTACTACAAATATCTGTTGTCTTTTAGGGATTCTGTAATTTTTCAAGTATACGATGTACAACTGCTCATGAATACAATCAGCTTTTGTCTTAAGGATTCTGTAGTTTTTCATGTCTACTGTTTTGGTCTGTAGGAAAATGTTAACGATTAATGTTGATAAAATGTATTTATATAAATATTTTTCGCTTGTCATGCCAAAGGCTTTTGTAGTATAGAACTGTTTATTACTCTTGATTTGTCTCTTTTTGCTACCTAATAATTTTCTTTAACGGTTTAGTATTTTTTATTTTTACAGTCCTGAGAGGAACAGATGATATATGTATTTTCAGAATATATTAATAAAATTTTCCCTTGAGTTTGTCTCTATTGAATTTTTTAAGAGTAGAGAGACCTAGGTGAGTATGACTGCGAAAGAATTCACTGGACAATTTAGCATTGAAACATCGAAAAAGCTGAATAAAGATGGTCCCAGTGATAATTTGTGGAGACTGAATTTTTGATGGCCAGCAGTTTTATCTCTGTCCGCCCATGACGTCAGATCTTATCTTGCCTCCGTCAGTGAGAACAACAGTAGAGATAAACTAAAGATAAGGGAATAAAAACTACCTTTCAGGGGGGAGAAATCATATTTCCCAGGTATGCAAAGGGCATCTGGTTGCTCACCATCCTTCACTGACGTTGATGAAAAAAGAAAAAATATATCTCTCCTGGTGCGAAATCCAATTTCCCCAATATGGAAAGGGCGCCTGCTTGCTTCTTTTCCATACCGTCGGTGGTGACCTTTGGTTATTTGACGCCAGTTGTGTTAATCGATGGTTCATGTTTCCTCCTCTTCTTATATCATGCTTCCACCTTTCTTGGTCTTACCTCCTCTCGTGTCCATTTGAGATCAAGTCCTTGGAAGTTGTAAAAGTCCTTAGTATAAATATTAGCGAATATTTTTGTTTATGATGTAAGAGGATCATGAAACTTGCTGTTTTTTCTCTTACGCTAAGAGTATATTTTCAAGAATACCTCAGGAATAAAAGGAAATTATACAGTAAATACTAAGGCGCCAGTGAATTGAGTTCATAAAATAGGAATAATGTAGACTGATTCTAGTGTTTGGACAAATTTGTTGTTGAATCATTGTTTCCCTTTCTTAAAAATCACAGAAGCTCATCAGCAGAACTTTGAACCTCCCTACAAACTACGCCATTTCACTACTAACTTGAACGCACTCGCTTTCTGGGTGCTGAGGCTTTTCCACATACTTCTTTCTACCTGGGGGGGGGGGGGGGGGGGGGTGTTAAGTGACGTCAGGGGTACTTCAAGCGGTGCGCTGTCGGTATCACGTCCCTGACTGGTGAACGCCAGACTGGGCTTCGAGTCCCGCTCAAACTTGTTAGTTTCTTAGGTAAGTGCAACCTCACCATCCTTGTGAGCTAAGGATGGGTAGTTTGGGGGATTCTATAGGTCTATCTGCTGATTCATCAGCTGCCATTGCCTGACCCTCCTTGATCTTAGTTTGGGTGAAGAGGGGCTTGGGCCGCTGATGATATGTATATATGGTCAGTCTCTAGGGCAATGTCACTGTCCCTTGCCCCTGCCATTCATGAGCGGCCTTTAAAAAGAAAATTAAAAAATACCTTTACACTTCTGTAGGCATAATTATTTAAGGGTCTTGCAGCGTTCTTTCGAACCGTCGCTTCATTTCCTTTATATCCTTCTACTCTATCTCCGTACCATCATCTGTTCTTCCATCTTGAGGCCCAACTTCAAAGTTTTACTTAATAGAGTTAGAGTTCTCTTGCTTGAGGGTACACTCGGGCACACTATTCTATTAAATTTCTCTTTCTCTTGTTTTGTTAAAGTTTTTATAGTTTATTTAGGAAAATAATGTTGTTACTGTTCTTGAAATACTTTATTTTTCTTCATTTCCTTTCTTCACTGGGCTATTTTCCCTGTTGGGGCCCCTGGGCTTATAGATCCTGCTTTTCTAACTAGGGTTCTAGCTTAGCACGTAATAATAATAATAATAATAATAATAATAATAATGATAATAAAAATGCATTCGTAGGTTACTGAATGGCCACACAGACCCCAATGCTGCCCTATAAACCCCATCCAAATACTTCTCTCTCACTATCTTTCCATAAATTTCCACATCTTTCTTGCTTCTTTCCTCATTATACTAATATTTATTTTCCGTTGCGATAACATTTGATGTCATGACGCTTGATAGATAAACGGATAATCAATCAAACATGACAAAAGTTGCGAGTCAAGAAAAAAAAAAGGATTTGAGAGGGGATTGTAAAATCATTTCTGCTGAACGCGTGGGAAATAGCAGTTCATTTTGACTAATACTTTAGTTAATATGCATAATCACTGAAAAATTCCATTAAAAATGCGGGATTCTTAAAATCTTGGTAATTTTTGGAAAGAATAATAACCGCCTTTTAATTATATCAGTGAGAGAACCATTAATATTCAATATCACATTAGAAAAAAAAAAGACTTTAGGAACAATTTGTGATGATTTTCAATAATGCACAGACATGTAGAGGTTGTCTTGACATTCCATCTCTCTACTGCACTTTATACAGTAGATGGTATTTACACGGGACTAAATACTGTAGTCCAGTTTCCATTTTAATAGTCCTTATTAGAAGCTGGTATATCGTAAATGGAACAATTAAAACAATTGCAAATTATTTATTGAAATTCATATATTTTCACTTCACACGAACATTTTGCCCATTAACGAAATATATTTCTTAACGAAATCTATTTCTTAAGTTTTCTCCCATCACAGAACTGCTTGTTTGCTTACTTGCTCGCCCCCACGAACCAGAATGCCGTTGCTTGTATAATTTGCTCGTTGTCATGATCGGCTGTTAGTTTCGTGACCGGCTGTTGTTTGTTTTTATCATGAACCGATAATATCTCATTGGCATAATCATTACACACGAGGTATTTTACATGTGGTCTTATTTTTATTTTATTTTTTTTTACTTATTTTTTTCGTTTTCTTTTAACTTTTTTTTTCGTTTTCTTTTTCCAATCATTACACGAGGTATTTTACATTTTTTTTTTTTTTTTTTTTTTTTTTTTTTTTTTTTTTTTTTTTTTTTTTTTACAAGACACTTTTGCTGGTGTTTGTAAAACAATCACTTTCAGAATTGTTCCTTTTTAATTTTTCCTCTTCGCTTTTAATCTCCTTGCATTGCATGAATGCTCCCATTAAACTTTCGTTATTGATTATGGCGGATTCTCTCAATGCCTGGATTTTCCCTTCGAGGATTCTCATAGGGGGGAATTAAAAGCGTACAGCAGGATATGAATTACTAAAGGGGGGGGGGGGTCGTAAGGGGATCTCTTATTGTGGTTCGAGATTTGTACCGGAGATGTGATACTCGATAGGGCTATTAGCAGTATACGCACACACGCTCATCGCTATTTAAGATGTTATCGCTGCTCTATCCATCATAGCTCTGGCTTCAACTACACACACTTTTCGACCACAACACACACACAACTCTAAATACCTGAGCTCCCCTCCCCCTCCCCCATGGATATTACTGTGCCACCACCCACCCACACGCCTTCAGTTTTTCTTACATTTAACTTCCCCCACAAGTGGACAGCAAGAGATGGCTGCCTTCTGTTTTAAAATCTCTCTCTCTCTCTCTCTCTCTCTCTCTCTCTCTCTCTCTCTCTCTCTCTCTCTCTCTCTCTCTCTCTCTCTTTCATATATATATATATATATACATATATATATACATATATATATATATATATATATATATGTATATATATATGTTATATATGTGTGTGTTTGTGTGTATATTTACATTATATATATATATATATATATATATATATATATATATATATATATATTTATTTATATATGTGTATATATATATATATATATATATATATATATATATATATATATATATATATTTATTTATATATGTGTATATATATATATATATATATATATATATATGTTACCGTAAATATGCAAAATCCGTTATTATACATAATTCCTAGTAAATTTGTATACTCACGAATACTTCAGTTAATATGCATAGTCACTGAAAAATTCCGATAAATATGCATAATTCCTACAATCTTGGTAATTTTATAAAATAACGGGATCTCTTCAGCAGTCGTAGCTCTTGAGTTGTCAAAGACTAAAATTTAGGTAAATTGTCCTTGTAATTAAGGATTAAGCGGAAGTGTCCATCATGTTGACTTTGCATGTCCATCAAGTCTTACTAAAAATAATAATATATATCTTGGATTAAAGTTAACTTTGGTAACAAATGTCAAAAAAGGCTATATTTCAAATATCCTCAATAAGGAAAATAATTTTGCTTATTTCCAAAATTGGGATAGAGAGGTTCTTACCTCTATGTCTTACATGATGGAACTTGACTTTCAGAAAAAGTTTCGTTCAGAAAAATAATCCTATAAAAGCATGAAGAGGAACTTATTTAAATATAAAACTAGTTTGGTGACAGCAAAATGTTTAATATTTTTTTTTCTTACCTGGCATCGATAATTCATATCGTTTGACAAGATCGGCTTCACCACCAATCAAAGATTTTTTTTTTTTTTTGCTAGCACTTCTTGCTGAAGGCCAGGAACAGTCATATTTAATACATTTTTATATTTTCTGTTTAATTTTTTTTTTTCATTATTGTATGGGAATGTCTCTCACCTTGACCATTTGCTATATAAATAGATTGAAGAGTTTCAAATAAGTCTCTCACTGTTGTACCTTCCACTGTTATTTTCTTTATATTATACTTTTCAAGGTGACAATAATCCTTTGCAGTCTTTCTAACATTGTTCATTTCATGTTTTATTTGTCGATTGAGAATCGTGTCGTATTACCGTTTGCATTAACCAGATGTATTGCTTTTCTTCTTTATTTTTCAAGATGGACAAATAAAAACACCCCTTCCTTTCTACCATTGCTTCAGATTACCAATAACTGTCTCGTCAAAAATAAAGATACCACGTATCTAATATTATACTGTCGTTGCTATTTAAATGTTTAGACATATCATAAACTGTTATTGACTTTTTTTAGTAACTGCCATAACAATTTTTTTTTTTAACTAGTTACTTCATAAAATTTAGGAATTATGCAGTTACTGGAATTTTTGGTTATTTTGCATAATAACGACGTTCATAACCGTTATTTTGCAAAATTACTATGATTCTAGGTATTGTGCATATTTACTTGAATTTTTCATTGATTATGCATATTAACTGAGGTATCCATTAGTATGCAAATTTACTAGAAATTATGCATAACGGATTTCGCATAGTTACGGTAATATATATATATATATATATATATATATATATATATATATATATATATATATATATATATATATATATATATACTGTAAATATATATCTTTATGTGTACGCAAGTTTTGTAATTATTGAAGAAAATCTTTGTCGTCTTCTAATGTGTTGAGTTTTTAGTTTAAAATTTTTACATCATATTTTCGCAACCCTAACGTTGGTTAATATTCTGTCACTTTAATTCCATTAAAGGTATGCGTACATAATTACAAGTATGAAAAATAACTTTACATCATATGCATAGTTTCATAAAATTGCCACTGACTTTTACCTGTAGAAGAGCTTATAATTAAGGCATTAGTGTTTGAGAATTAGTATTTTTTATATAAATTATCTCCTGGTTTTTTAAAATGGGTTTGCTGGAAATCTTGAAAAGGATGAAGCAGGTAATGGGTATGCTTATCAAGGTATGAGAAGCAAATATACTTATATTGCTTACTATGATATGATATTAACTTATGCATCAGAAACTTGGAGCCTTACTAAATCCTTAGAACATAACCTAGTTACAACTCTAAGATCTATGGAAAGAATAATGATAGGAATAACACCTGAAACATAAAAAGAACAACATGGATACGAGGGCAAACTAAAGTATATGATATTTTAACAACATGTAAGAAAAAGAAATCGACATGGGCAGGACATATTATGAGAATGACAAACAATAGATGGACATGAAGAATAACAGAATTGGTCCCTAGATTGTAAAAGAAGTAGAGGAAAGAAGAGAAGACGATGTATTGACGAACTAGAAAAGTTTGCGGGTGTGGAGTGGCACAGAAAGACCATAAACAGACGCAAGTGGAAGGACATGTCTGTGGCCTTTGTTCTGCAATGGACTAGTAACGGCTGATGATGAAGATGATGAAATGAAAACATACTTCATAGAGTGAGATTATTATTATTAATCCAGAGCTTTTTAAAGTTTTTGGAATGAAACCCTTTTGTGGAATACTCGTAATAGGTAGTAAAGGACAAAGTCACATACTTAAGGAAATTAGGTTGGTTCGACTGGATGAGGTTCATTATAACGGTATTGCAACGTAAGCGTTAGGTGTAATGCGATTTCTCTCTCTCTCTCTCTCTCTCTCTCTCTCTCTCTCTCTCTCTCTCTCTCTCTCTCTCTCTGTATGTGTTTATAACTGTTAATAGGCTACGTAGAATGGGAATCTATTTATGGAAGCAGTAACAGTAGCCTACTTAGTGTATATGCCTCATTCATTTCTTATGCCACTTTGTAATGCCTTGTCTGGTTCTTATATGTTTGAAATGTTTAACTTATGAAAATGAAATTATTCGGTGATCCTGTTGAACCACTTGAGAGAGATGAGCTCATATCACGTGACTGGTGTGGTTTATTTGCAGGAAACTGAACTCGCATTTGTAAGGTTTGTGGTTCACCCCCGTCCTTGTACAGTTGGCTTCATTAATTCCGGTATACTGATGTCTCCTTAGCTTCACATGTATCGGAATTGATGAAGCCAACTGTACAAGTCGTTGACCAACATATAAATTGGTGTAAATAGTAACTAGCCATATCTGGGAGTCATGAAATTGCGATTGGGATATCGATAGCATATCTAAATTGTTGCTGATAACCGGAAGAACAAATCCTAAGAAGGAAAGGGAGAACAGTAAAATAATACCTTTATGTATTTGGTTGTTATTTTAACTGTAATTTATTTAACCGTTTTGATTTTAAAAGTTAAGTGTTTTTTTTTTTTTTTTTTTTTTTTTTTTTTTTTTTTTTTTTTTTACCAGACCTGTACTGTAGCGTCACATTTCTGGCCAAAATCAAAGTTGAACAGGTTAATGGAAAAGAGAGTAACTAAGTCGAAGGAATGAAAATTAAGAGATAATTATTAAAGTAGGTGGTGCAAATGAGACTGCAATAAAAAAAAAAGCTTCAATAATGTTCATATCCCGCAATGCAAAGAATGTCGTATCTTCGAACTGGGAGTAAATGTAGATATTATGTAGCCTTAATATGCATTAAATTTCTGGATTTTATTTTTACTTTTCATTAAAATTGTGGTGTAATTATTATAAGTAATATATTGTGATAACTTAGATTTGTCAGAGAAGAATGCATGTATTTTCACTTACTTCTATATACCTGTAATAATTATTATTTCGATATATATTGTTTATATTTTCATTTTGATCGTGTGTTAACCGTTAAATATTTAAAAAAATATAAAACATATTTATCATGTCTGAGTTAATCTGTATTTTTTTCCAGTTTAATTATTATCAGGAAGTCCTTCTTAACTTTTTGCTGCATTAAAACGCTTTGTCATTTTCACATAGTTTCTTCTATAATTATGCTGTCGATGCAAAAAAAGATGCCATTAATTACTCGGTGGGTTTTTTTTTATATCTTCGTTACGAAATCGAGTCCTAGAAATATTTCAGTTTTTTACCATCTGCAAATCTCCTCGATCGTTCATGTGGAACCCTTACCCTTCCCTCATCTAGAACCCCTACCCTTTCCCCCTTCACCCTTTCCCCCTTCACCCTTTCCCCCTTTCTCCCTCACCCTTTCCCCCTTCACCCTTTCCCCCTTTCTCCCTTACCCTTTCCCCCTTCACCCTTTCCCCCCCTTCACCGTCTTGCCCCTCCCCTTCTATATAACAGTTAAGAAAGTCCGAAGCAGCGGCACTATAATTATGTCAGGAAATTACCGCCTGTAAATTTCTCTCAAGGCGCTAATTGAATTATTATTCCAAGACGTATGGCAGTTATTGTGATACCGGTATCATACGTGCACTGAGCTTCGAACGCCGCTGAGACCCGTCGTAAATTCGGCTATTGGTAAAGCGTGCAGAATTAGCGAGTTACGGGCTCCTCCCCGCCCGTGGCACTGCGGGAACAACAGATGGTCTTTTATTTCAATTGATAACCTATAATCAGGTCGAGGCGGCGGCTTCTCTGACGGGAGGTAGTAATTTTGCTATTATTATTATTATTATTATTATTATTATTATTATTATTATTATATATGAATATTTATTAAGTTATTTCCATCTTATCAGAGGGAGTATTTAGATATCTTCCACTAATTGTGATAATGACCTGAACAGAAAGCTTCTACCATAACTTAAATATGTATATATATATATATATATATATATATATATATATATATGTATCTCTCTCTCTCTCTCTCTCTCTCTCTCTCTCTCTCTCTATATATATATATATATATATATATATACACATATATATATATATATATATATATATATATATATATGTGTGAATATATATATATATATATATATATATATATATATATATATATATATATATATATGAAACACATTGTTGACCATTTAATTTTTCTGAATAATTGTGTATATCTTTTTGTATATAAATTTTATACATGCTCACAAAGAAATTCGTTATATCAAGATATTAGATGACATAATTATTTTTATTAAAAAAAACATAATAAAGAATAGGACAATTCTGGAAATATTTCCAATGAAGTAAATATTCCATAATGTTTTATAAGAAAATAATGTCTAAATGTCAATTAAACAGGCGTCATTTAACAATAAGAAGAAATGTAGGACAAGTGTCCTTAGGTCATGACCAAGTATTCTATGTCATTGGCTTTCAGTACTTTTGCATACATACAGTACATGTGCGTGCGCGGGTGCACATGCACACGCACTCACACAAACATACGCGAGCACTCGCACGCACACACACATATATGTGTGTATATATTTATATATATATATATATATATATATATATATATATATATTAAATAGTATATGTATTTGGTTATTTATATGTGTATATGTATTTATACACGCATATATATATACATTATATATATATATATATATATATATATATATATATATATATATATTTATAGATATATATGTGTATATATATATATATATATATATATATATATGCGTGTGTGTGTGTGTATGTATATAGTATATGTGTTTGGTTATTTATGTATGTGTATATATATATATATATATATATATATATATATATGCTTGTGTGTGTCTCGTGTGTGTATGCGCGCGAGCGTAATAGATATGAGTTTCGAAAGCAATTAATTTTTGTCATGGTACATTTTTAATCCAACATATGCAATTTCGTGGGGTATATTTAGGTTTTAGGGGGATTTTTTCTAATGCAACTAATGGGTACCAGAACCGTTTGAAAATACAAATAATCATGTACATCAAATACATTAAGTTACATTAAAGACAAGAGAAAATAGTGGACAATGCAAGCAAGGTCAACAAAGGTTGCTAGATATGAAGAATACGTATTTATACACCTTGTTTATTCTGGTAATGTTACGTAATTTGAGCAATATCGAGAGTATTATGTTTGCTTTTTATTCACATCAAAGAAGATTACGTTCATGTTTCAGGTAATATACTAATCTCTCTCTCTCTCTCTCTCTCTCTCCTCTCTCTCTCTCTCTCTCTCTCTCTCTCTCTCTCTCTCTCTCTCTCAATGAGCATGTTTCCCGAAATATCCATTGTGCTGCTCTTGTCCTGCCCTGTTGAGGAAATAATCACCCATCCAAGAGGAAACTTGTAATCAAATAACTTATATAATTATATGTTGTGTTTCGCATCAATTGAGTTTTGTCAAAATGTTTCATTCATAAAAGTCATGTATGAGATGTACACGCATACTCACATTTGTGATCTTGGGAAATTGAGAAGCCCTTGAATTGCTCACCATCCTACATACGGAAGTCCAGGACGTAGAAATCACATTAATACTAAATGAGCCTTATAAGAATATACTTAATTAAGAAGTATGAAAGGTAATATAGTATAATTATATAAATAAAAAGGAAAGTAGGTAACATAAATCTTAATTATTCATCCATCTAATAAGGCTCATGTTAAATACATTCCAGTTCATTTATTGACGTTTTGTCTTGCTGAGCATCATTTCTTTCAATATTACGGCTAGTGAAGATTTGATGGTGCCATTTTACCCTTTGGATATATAATAGAGCATGTAATTTTTAAAAGGTGAATGGAACTCGCCCTTCCCCACCGCAGATATTGCCAAAATAGCATCATAGATTCAATTTTTCAATAGTGGAATGTGACTCGCCCTTCCCCCACTGCAGATATTGCAAAAATAGCATCATAGATTCAATGTTTAAAAGGTGAATGGAACTCGCCCTTCCCCACCGCAGAAATTGCAAAAATAGCATCAATGATTCAATTTTAAAAAGTGGAATGTAACTCGCCCTTCCCCAATGCAGATATTCCAAAAATAGCATCATAGATTCAATTTTTGAAAAGTGGAATGTGACTCGCCCTTCCCCACTGCAGATATTGCAAAAATAGCATCATAGATTCAATTTTTAAAAGGTAAATGGAACTCGCCCTTCCCCACTGCAGATATTGTAAAAATAGCATCATAGATTCAATTTTTAAAAAGTAGAATGTAACTCGCCCTTCCCCACTGCAGATATTGCAAAAATAGCATCATTGATTCAATTTTTAAAAAATTTAATGTAATACGCCCTTCCCCCACTACAGATATTGCAAAAATAGCATCATAGATTCAATTTTTAAAAAATTTAATGTAATTCGCCCTTCCCCACTGCAGATATTGCAAAAATCGCATCACAGATTGATGCAGCCGTTAAATGCAGGCCTTCTTTTGTTTTTCCTTTCAAGTAAAGCGTGTTCAACTGTGAGGACCAGCACTTCCCAAAGTAAATTCTACTCTTAAACATACTGTTAACACAATGCTTTATCATTAAGACCCAATTAACATGTCTCGGGGCACAAGTTCAGAGTACCCTTCGGCGTGACCTTATGGTCACGAAGGGCCTGTTTACAAGGTTAACCTCATTCTCGTTGGCTTCACCGTTGCGTTGGCGTGATATTGGGTTCTTCGGGATTCTCGTGAACACGAAAAATCCAACCTTGATGAGATGGACGTTTTATCATTATGGCTTAATGTTTATTTTTTTTTCCAGCCTTTTTATCATCATTGCCTCGTTTTACATCATTTTCTCGATCAGGTTTAGTACTATTTTTTTTTTTTCGGTTATCGTTTGTTCAATTTACTTTGGATCTTCTATTACATTTTATTTATTTTTAATGCTATCATTCACCTGTCTTTTCTCAATTCTCTTTGAATAAAATTTTATTTTTTCGATCATTGCTGATTCATTTTTACACTTAGAGTTCTCTTGCTTGAGGGTATACTCGGGCACACTATTCTGTCTTACTTCTCTTCCACTTGTTTTGTTAAAGTTTTTGTAGTTTATATAGAAAATATATATTTTAATGTTGGTACTTTTCTTGAAATATTTTATT
This sequence comes from Palaemon carinicauda, assembly GCF_036898095.1. Taxonomy (NCBI): domain Eukaryota; kingdom Metazoa; phylum Arthropoda; class Malacostraca; order Decapoda; family Palaemonidae; genus Palaemon; species Palaemon carinicauda. Next base: position 11,224,495 of record NC_090743.1, read on the forward strand.
TTTCCTGTTTCCTTTCCTCACAGGGCTATTTCCCTTGTTTGGGCCCCCGGGGTTATAGCATCCCGCTTTTCCAACTAAGGTTGTAGCTTAGCAAGTAATAATAATAATAATAATAATAATAATAATAATAATAATAATAATAATAATAATATCGGCCATCGGTCTCGGTAAAGGCTTTATTTTACGATAATTTTCACCAAAATTATACTTATTCTTGATAACATTCAAAACTTATGGAAATTCAATGTATGTCAGTAAGGCAAAAAATTTATTTTGATTATTTCATATTCATCACCATCAACATCTGAGGAAGCATCTTTAATATTTTTTAGCTCTATTGCTTTCTATGAGGACACGAATTTTCTTCAGGCAAGTCATTTTGGTCTACATACAAAACTTGCTTTTATAACTTTTTTAACCGATTTTTACAATAAGTTTCTTTACAAAGATAGTTACTCTGCATTCTATTTATGTGATAGTGCTTTTATATGAGATGCCGTTTGTAAATAGTTTCTTTACTGTGACCTTAAACACTTACGTATGTATGCGCTTGTTTGAGGGTTCACCCAAAAGCACACCTTTCCCTCTAAATAATTTTT